>NW_006296846.1:20019-21328 GCF_000327345.1 Myotis davidii | reverse complement strand
TTCTGTGCTGGAGACACCCCTCTGGGGCAAGACTTGCTTCAATGGAGCTTTGGTAGTCACTGAGTCTGCCCCCTGAGTGTGTCCTTTATGGATCCGAGGAGCTGTAATGTGGATGGTCCCACTCTGACCAACAGGCACACTGGCTCCTGGATCTCTAAGGAGGTGCTAATCTAGCCTTTGCCTGAGGCTACCCAGCAGGAGCCAGCTGTGAGGCAATGCAAGTTGCCCTGGGGCCTTGGGCCAGCTGCAATTTGTTAGGTAATTATCAGATTGCAAAGGGCCAGGCCTTTCATATGCAAAAGCCTCTGTGCAGGCTTGGGTGGGGCGGGGTCCCGGGGGATCAACAGGGTGGAGCTAGCAGTTATGGCTGCTCTCAGTCCTGCCCTCAGAGGCCCTGCTTCTCAGTATCCTGTCAATCGCTGCAAGCACCTCTGAGAGAGAGCTGGCCCTCGAGTTTCGACCGATGCCAGACAGTCCAGTTTCTCCCGTATGAGTCTGGGTCCCCAGAGACTCACCCGGAATTGCAGCTCAGAGCTTGAGACTTCCTCCCGATTGAAAAAGACAACCGTGTCCTCAGCCACCAGCCCTCTCCGCATGCGCCTCTGTACCTCTGTATTTTACTCCCGCACCTCATCTCCTCTGAGTCTCGGAATGCTTTTCTCTTTCCTTTTAGTTGTAGAATTTCAACTCAGCCATCCTTCCTGTGGTTCTGGATGATGTCTGTTCTGTCTTTTAGTTGTATTTTTGAAGTTGTTGTGGGAGGCAGCAATTTCCGGTGTTTACCTATGCCGCCATCTTGGTTTTTCCCAGGTTATCAATCTTTTTCTGACCGATGTGGAAACATAGAAGACTGGCTGTAGTACATATTTTCGTTATAGTAGTCACTGTCAATCCCCTCTACAAACTTCTTTCTTCAAGCACCAAACATGCTGTTGGTCACCTGGTAGTTTCTTTTCTCAGATAATGTATGTCCATCAGTCCTCACCATAGAGTTGTGTCCTTTTCTTACAGTACGCGTGAATTTTCTTGTCCCACGGATCAGGATATGACATTTCTTAGCCCTCCAGCAGCGGACCTTTGTTTTTTTGCCAGGAGTGTGGTGAAAATCCCTAGATTACCTTTTTGGATTTGTATTACCCAAGTTACTAAGAATATTACCAGTGGCATACAGGGAGCTTAGCTAATGAGCGGTCAGAAAAGGTGTTTCCTCTGTAGTTCACACCAATCACCAGCTTGGCTCCCCCAACCCAGGCCTGATGCCTCTGGCCCAGGCTTCAGGCCTGGGCAGGGAACCCCCGTCTGTCCCCCA
>NW_006296846.1:14392-19995 GCF_000327345.1 Myotis davidii | reverse complement strand
GGCTCCCCCCTTCCCCAGGCCTGACGCCTCGGCCAGAGGCGTCGACCCCCATCACCCTCCAATCGCCGGATCGGCCCCTTGCCCAGGCCTGATGCCTCCGCCAGAGGTGTCAGGCCTGGGCAGGGGACCCCCATCTCCCCCCCATCACTGGCTCTGCCCCCGGCCCAGGCCTGATGCCTCTGGCCCAGGCGTCAGGCCTGAGCAGGGGACCCCTATCTCCCTCTGCTCGCCAGCTTGACCCCCCCCGCCCAGGCCTGACACCTTGTCCAGAGGCGTTGACTTCCATCACCCTCTGATCGCCGGATCAACCCCTTGCCCAGGCCTGACGCCTAGGCCAAAGGTGTCAGGCCTGGGCAGGGGACCCTCAGACCCCTCTGATTGCTGGCTCCGCCCCCTGCCCAGGCCTGATGCCTCAGCCAGAGGAGTTGACCCTCATCACCCTCCAATCCCCAGACTGGCCCCTTGCCCAGGCCTGAGGCCTCCAGCAGAGGTGTCAGGCCTGGGCAGGGCACCCCAGCTCCCTGATGTTACAGGCTCCGCCCCTGCCCAGGCCTAACGCCTCTGGCCAAGTCATTAGGCCTGGGCTGGGGACCCCCAGCTCCCCGCGATTGAGGCCTGGGCAGGGGCAGAGTGGGAGATCACGGCACTGCTGCCGCTGCTGCCGCTGCGGGTCCCCCCCGCCCAGGCCTGACGCCTCGGCCAGAGGCGTTGACCTCCATCACTCGCCAATCGCTGGATTGGCCCCTTGCCCAGGCCTGACGCCTCTGCCAGAGGCATCAGGCCTGGGCAGGGGACCCCTATCTCCCCTCAATCACTGGCTTCTGGGGTTGACCTGGGGCCCAGTATGGCGGCTCTCCCTGACAGCTGCGCTGTCCCGCCCTGCCTGCAGTATGCAAATTAGCCGCCACCTTGTTGGCAGTTAATTTGCATATCGCTCCGATTAGCCAATGGGAGGTGTAGTGAAGGTATGGTCAATTACCATCTTTGTCTTTTATTAGATAGGATTCTTTGTTTCAGGTAGAATAACTGCCTTGAGTATTTCTTGTAATGGAGGTTTTCTGGTGATAAATTCCTTCAGCTTCTGTACGTCTAGGAAAGTCTTCATTTCTCATTCATATTTCAAGGATCACTGCTGGATATATTATTTGTGGCTGGTATTTCTTTCAGTTGTTTGAATATTGGTTCCACTCTCTTCTGGCTTGTAGAGTTTCTGCTGAGAAGTCCATTGATAACCTGATGAGTTTTCCTTTGTAGGTCACTTCTTTTCCCTTGCTGCTTTGAGAATTTTTACTTTGTCTTTAAATTTTTCACAGTTTTAATACTGTGAAATACAGTTTGCCTTGGAGAGGGCCTCTGTGGATTAAGGTAACTAGTTGTTCTGTTTGCTTCTTGGATTCAAAGATCTAGTTCTTTCCTTAGGTTTGGGAAGTTCTCATTCACTGTCTGTCTCAATATATTCTCCTTTCCCTTCTTCCTCTCTTCTTCTACCAGCATGCCTATTATTCTAATACTGCTTTTTCTGATGGAGTTAGATAGTTCTCGTAGAGCTCTTTTATTTTTTTATGCTTAGGTCTCTCCCTTGTTCCCTCTGCATCATTTATGGATTCTTTTCTTTGATATCACTAATTCTTCCTCCATCTGATCGGCTCTGTTTCCTTTGCTCAGTAGTTCACTCATATTCTCCTTAATTGAATGCTTCACTTCCAGGATTTCTGTTTGATTCTTTTTTCAATTTTAATCTCTTTGGTAGAGTACTCATTTTGTTCATTAATTTATTTTCTAAGTGCATTAAATTGCCTGTCTGTATTTTCTTGCATCTTATTGGGTATTTCCAGACTACAATCTTGAATTCTCTGTCATTTATATTACATACATCCTGTGTTTCAGTTTACTTTCTGGAGATTTTTTCATTTTCCTTCTGAGCTGCCTTGCTACTGTATTCATCGTATTTGCTGGTCTTCTCTGGCTAGACATCTATGTATTATTGTCCCTCTCTAGCAGTTTTCTGTAAAGAGGTCGTTCTACTATTTTCCAGTAGGTGGTGCTGAATTACAAGGTTTTTAGCTCTGAAATCCTGAAGCTAACCTGTGGCTGAGGTCAGTATATCCATGCTGCTTTGGGGTGGGGTTTATTTTGCCCTCTCAGTAATGGTGACCCCAGACCTCTGGCTTTGTGCCCCAATTTACGATCAGTCAAAGAGGAAAATAGCTATTCTGCACTAATAGTTCTAGGTTTACAGATAATGTGTTCCTCAACTGGACACCAAGGACAAGAAGAGCTAAATTTTAAGAGTCTAAGATGTGGTAGGGTTCTGTGGTTCCATTTCTTTGTTTGGAGCATGGACCACCCTACAATGTGCAAAATTTCTGCACTGTGTCTTTGCCCAGGCAACTGGGCTGAGCACAGTTTTTACCACTCACTCCTAAAGGAGTGCTCACCGAGATTCTCTACTCCTCCCCACAGACAGATGTGATCGCTGTCTTTCTCCCTTCTCTGGGCTGTGTCTGTGGCTGTCTAAGCTCTCCTCCCTTCTCACCTTCCCTGTTTGTTCATATTTTGCCCACCTTTAGATCCTTCAGTGCCTGGATCTCTTAGGATGCCTCTATGTTGAGCAGGGAATCCTTTGTTGAGTTACAGTTGATCAACTGGTTGAAGTTTTAGGGGCAGAGGCCAATGGGATCTCTCTTGCTGCCGTTCCTCTGTCGTCATCTAGGTGAGGTCTAAAGCAGCTTTCCTGTGTCTTAAAAAAGTTGAAATAAATTACATGTCATAAAATTTATCGTTTAATTTAGAGTATATATACTTTTGAGTAGTTTTGGATATTTACAAGGATATGTGACCATCCTTACCATCCAAACAGAACTCTGTACTTATTAGTAATGACTCCTAATTACTCCCTTCCCTCACCTTCTGTCATTCACTAATTTATTTTCTGTTTCTATTGATTTGCCTACTCTAGAACCTTTCATATAAATGGAATCATAAAATATGTGACCCTTGGATATGGCCTTCATTATTGCCTTCTTTTGTGTTAAATAGATACTTTCTAGTGTACCATTTTAATTATCTGTTGTCGTTTTTAATAGACTATATTTTGTGTGTGTGTTTTTTTCAATAGTTGCCTTTGGGAATTACAATTAACATCTTAATTTATAAGATTCTAGTTTGAGGTTAGTGCCAACTTAATATCAATATTTTATAAAATCTTTTCTTGTAAATAGTGCTCTTCTTCTTTCTAATCCTTGGTACTATTACCAAATTACATATCTGTCTATCTATTTATATGTATTTTAAAATTAACTTTAGGGTGTGAGAAACTTCAACGTGAGAGAGAAAGATCGATCGGTTGCCTCCTGTACATGCCCCAACTGAGGATCGAATCCACAACCTAGGTATGTGCCCTGACCAGGAATCGAACCTAAAACCTTTTGGTGCAGTGCTCTAAACAACGGAGCCACCTGGCCAGGGCTCAGAATACATCTTTACATATACTGTATGCTCCTCAACACAGATTTATAATGCTTGTTTTGTGTCCTTTTAAATCAGATAGGAGAGCAAAGTCATCATCAAGAATAATTTATGGTCTTTTGTATTTATCTGAGTAATTACCTTTACAAGTGCTCTTTATTTCTTCATGTAGATTCAAGTTATTGTATACTGTTTTTTAAAATTTTATCCTGAAGTTTTTCCTTTAATATTTCTTACAGGGCAGGTCTGCTAATTATAGATTCTTTAACTATTTGTTTATTGGGACTGTCTTTATTTCTCCTTCATTTTTGAAGGATAGTTTTGCCAGATAGGAAATTCTTGTTTGAGTTTTTTCTTTTGGCATTTTGACAAGTTATTCCACTGTCTTTTGGCTTTGATGGTTTCTGATGAGAGAAGTCAGAGGTTAATTTTACTGAGGATTCCCTCTATGTAATGAATTGCTTCTCACTGGTTGCTTTCAAGATTCTTTCCACAGCTTAATTATGGTGTGTCTGGGTTTAGATCGCCCTCTTTTTTTTAAAAAAAATATTTTTATTGATTTCAGACAGGAAGGAAGAGGGAGAGAGAGAGAGAGAGAGAAATGATGAGAGATAATCATTGATTGGCTGCCTCTTGCATACCCCACACTGGGGATCGAGCCCACAACCCTGGCAGAGAGAGAGAGAGAGAGAGAAACATCAATGATGACAGAGAATCATTGATCAGCTGCCTCCTGCACCTCCCCTACTGGGGATCAAGCCCACAACCCAGGCATGTGCTCTTGACTGGAATCGAACCCGGGAACCTTCAGTCGATGAGCCAACACTCTATCCATTGAGCCAAACTGGATAGGGCATGGGTTTAGATCTCTTTGAGTTTATTTTACTTGGAGTTCATTTAATGTCATAGATATGTAGATTAATGTTTTGAATGAAGTTTGGGAAGTTTTCAGCTATTATTTCTTCAAATATTCTTTTTGTCCCTTCCCCTTTTCCCTTTCTGAATATGTCCCAAAGGCCTCTAGAGCTATTCATGTTTCTTCATGGATTTTCTTTCTGTTCCTGAGACTCTATTACAAGTGTTCTTCAGAAGATATACAGGTTTCCCCCTGTTATCCAAAAGTAGAGCATTCCTATGAAACCTTTTGTAAGCTGAAATGGCTTAAAGCACAGTAGCCTCATTTATCAAATATTAATTGACCATATGTGTGGGTCAATTTCTGGGGTCTCTGTTCTCATCCATTGGTATATATGCCTGTTTTTGTGCCAGTACCAGGCTGCTTTGAATACAATATACATATATATATACACACATATATATATGGCTAAGCGACCGACCATCTGTTCATCTGACTGGCCGGCCAGTACATCTGACATGCACTGGCAATTTAAAAATAAATGTTGACTCGCGCATGCACGGTGCATATAAAGCTCTTGCTGGTGCCAATTGCACACGTGTGTTTTGATCTGTCATTGTCGATTGTGAATTTGGTTGTTTTTGAACATTATCTGGAAAGATACAATTGACAATGCCATCATCCTTAATATGTCCAAACAACTATGGCAACTTTTTGCATATATATGTGTGTTTTGATGTCTTTCTGATGCAGACAAAATATGGGATGAGAATAAATCTCATTTTATTGAAGATTTTTGTTGCAAATTACACCAAAGAGAAGGTGCCTGTGTGAACTGTGAAATGCATGCCCTTAACAAAATTCAAGAAGTAGTCACATTGCATGGAACAAAATGTTTGGATTTCAACTTCCGGACTATCCTTTATTAACGAATACAAATACATGTGATGAATTGTACATGTGACAACAGGCAGAGGTTTTGATCAATTCTCTGAACAATCAACAGTGGACAGCCTTTCAGACTATAACTTCAGCCATCGAAGATCAAACTGTACACCCCAAATGTGTTTTCTTGGGTAGTCCAGGTGGTAGTGGAAAAACATATCTTTAAAAAGTTTTAATACGTTATATTAGAGGTTGTGGTGATACTGTTTTACCCACAGCATCTACAGGAATTGCTGTAAATTTACTTCTCGGTGGAAGAACCTTTCATTCCCAATATAAATTACCAATTCCATTAAGTGAAACTTCAATTTTTAAACTCGATATAAAGAGTGAA
>NW_006296846.1:9590-14367 GCF_000327345.1 Myotis davidii | reverse complement strand
TAAAAAGGCCCAACTTCTCATTATTGATGAATGCACCATGGCATCCAGTCATACTATAAACACCATAGATAGATTACTAAGAGAAATTATGAATTTGAATGTTACATTTGGTGGGAAAATTCTCCTCGGAGGGGATTTTCAACAATGTCTCAGTGTTGTGCTGCATTCTATGCTTGGTCATAGTACAAACAAGTTTAAAGTACTGTAGTGTTTGGGGATGTTTCACACAGTTGTCCCTTAAAAAATATGTGATCAGAGGATTCTGTTTTATAATGAATGGTTAGTAAAACTTGGAGATGGCAAACTTGGTAGCAGTTTTCATTTAGGAATAGATATTATTGAAATCCCCTGTGAAATGATTTGTAATGGATCTATTATTGAAGCTACCTTTGATAATATTAAAAATATATCTAAATGTGCGATTCTTTGTCCTTAAAATGAGCATGTCCATAAATTAAATGAAGAAACTTTGGATATACTCGATGGAGATTTTCACACCTATTTGAGTGATGATTCCATTGATTGAACGGATGATGTCGAAAAGGATAATTTTCCAATCGAATTTCTTAATAGTATTACTCCTTTGGGAATGCCTTGCCATAAATTAAAATTAAAAGTAGGTGTAATCATCATGCTACTGAGAAATCTTAATAGTAAATGGGGTCTTTTAATGGTACTAGATTTCTTATCACAAGATTGCAACCTAATCGAAGCTGAAGTATTAACAGGCTCTGCGGAAGGAGAGGTTGTTCTGATTCCAAGAATTGATTTGTCCCTGTCTGAAACTGGCTTCCCATTTAAATTAATTCAAAGACAGTTTTCCATGATGCCAGCATTTGTGATGACTTAATAAATCACAGGACAAACTCTAGACAGAGTAGGAATATTCCTACCTGAACCCGTTTTCGGACATGGTCAGTTATATGTTGCTTTCTCTGGAGTTCAAAGAGCATGTGACATTCAAGTTAAAGTTGTAAATACTTCATCACAAGGGAAATTAGTCAAGCACTCTGAAATTGTTTTTATTCTTAATGTGGTATACAGGGATATATTAGAATTAGAGGCCCAGTGCACGAAATTTGTGCACTGGGCGGGGAGTGGTCCCTCAGCCCGGCCTGCACCCTCTCTCAGCCCTCAAGGGATGTCCCACTACTGGCTTAAGGAGCGGGCCTAAGCTGGCAGTCAGACATCCTTAGCGCCGGAGGAGGAAGTTGGACATCCTTAGCGCTGCTGAGGAGGCAGGAGAAGGCTCCCACCACCACCGCTGTACTGTCAGCCATCAGCCTGGCTTGAGGCTACCTTCCGCCCCCTCTGTGGGAGCTCACTGACCACCAGGGGGCAGCTCCTGCGTTGAGTGTCTGCCCCCTGGTGGTCAGTGCATGTCATACCAACCGGTCATTCTGCCATTTGGTCGATTTGCATATTAGCCTTTTATTATATAGGATAAGTTTAATCAATTTATCAGTCATTGTTTTTATCAATATTTTTATATCATGTCTATTGTTATATAATGTTGTTATTGTTTATTAATCAATTTATATCTCATTTTTATAATCATTTTATTAATTTTCTTTCATCTCAGATACTTCTTTGATAGAGAAAGGGTGAATAGTGATATTAAAATATTTCTTCTAATTAATTTCAATGTGCTTGAGTCTGTGCACCAGGCCACTAGTGGTTTGATATCCAGCATTGTGATCGATTCTACTTCCTTCTTCTTTCTCAAGATTGCTGCTGCTATTTGGGGCCTTTTATAGTTCCATATAAATTTTTGGAGTATTTGTTCTAGCTCTGTGAATTATGTCTTTGCTATTTTAATTGGGGTTTCATCACATTGTGCATTGCTTTGGCTAGTATAGACATTTTAATGGATGTTAATTCTCCATTCCATGAACATGGTATACGTTTCCACGTATTTGTATCTTCAACTATTTCTTTTTTCAATGTCCTATAGTTTTCCAAGTACAGGTCTTTTAACTCCTGGTTAAGTTTATTCCTAGGTATCTACTTTTTTTTTTCTTTATTAAGGTAGTACATATGTGTCCTTATGTCCCCATTGCCCCAGTATCTGCTTTTTTTGTTATTGCAATGGTAAATGGGATTGCTTTTTTAGCTTCTCTTTCTGAGAGTTCATTATTGGTGTATAAAAAAATGCCATTGAATTGAGAATGTTGATTGTATCCTTCTACTTTGCCAAATTCATTTATTAAGTTTAGTAGTTTCCTAGTGGTCTTTAGGGTTTTCTATGTATAATATTCTGTCATCTCCGAATAAGGAGAGTTTTACTTCCTCCTTTCCAATTTGGATGCCTTTTATCTCTTCTTCTTGTCTGATTGCTGTGGCTAGGACTTCCAGTACTATGTTGAGTAAGAGTGGTGAAAATGGACATCCTTGTCTTGTTCCTGTTATTAAAGTAAACACTTGTAGTTTTTGCCCATTGAGTATTATATTGGCTGCAGGTTTGGCCTTTGTTATGTTGAGGTATGAACCCTCTATTCCCACTTTACTGAGAGTTTTTATCAAAAAATGGTGATGGATTTTGTCAAATGCTTTTTCTGCATCTATTGATATGACCCTATGGTTTTTATCTTTCAGTGTTTATGTGATGTATCACATTTATTGAATTGTGAATATTGTACCAGCCTTGCATCCCTGGAATAAATCCCATTTGATCATGGGGTATGATCTTTTTAACATATTGTTGGATATGCTTTGCTAATATTTTCTTGAGGATTTTAGCATCTGTGTTAATCAGGGATATTGGCCTGTAATTTTCTTTCTTTGTAGTGTTTTGGAATTAAGATAGTGCTGGCTTTGTAAGAAGAACTAGTGTTCCTTCCTCTTGAATATTTTGCAATTGTAGGACGATATGTGTTAGTACTTCTTTGAATGTTTGGTAAAATTCTATAAATCTATCTGTACCTGGACTTTTTAATACTGGAAGTTTTTTTTTAATTACTACGTCAATTTCATCAGTTGTTATTGGCCTACTCAGGTTTTCTGATTCTTCCTGATTGAGTTTTGGAAGATTGCATGTTTCTAGGAATTTGTCCATTTTGCCAGGTTGTCTAGTTTGTTGGCATATAGTTGTTCATAGTATTTGCTTACAAACCTTTGTATTTTTGTGGTGTCCATTGTTATATATCTTCTTTCATTTGTTTTTATTTATATGGGTCCTTGCTGTTTCTTGATAAATCTGGCTAGGGGTTCATCAATCTTGTTTATTTTTCAAAGAACCATATCTTGGATTTATTGGTCTTTTATACTGCTGTGTTTTTTGGGGTTTTTTTGGTCTTTTTGTCATTTATTTCCATTATGATCTTTATTATTTCCTCCCTTCTACTACATATGGGCTTTTATTGCTTTTCTTTTCTAATTCATCAAGTTGTAGGGTTAGATAGTTTATTAGTGCTTTTGCTTGTTTCCTGAGGTAGGCCTGTAGTTCTATGAACTTTGCTCTCAGGACTGCTTTTACCTTGTCCCATAGGTTTTGGGTGGTTGTGTGTTCATTTTCATTTTTTTCCAGTAAGTTTTTAATTTCTAGCTTGATCTCATTGGTAACCCATTCATTTAGCCTCCCTGTATTTGAGTATTAGTTAGCCTCCCTGTATTTGAGTGTTTTTTCATTTTTTTGCCTCCCTGTATTTGAGTGATTTTGAGTTTTGTTTTGTTTTTTTTTGTAGCTGATTTCTAATTTCATGCCAATGTGATCTGAGAAGATGCTTGGCATTATATCAATCTTCTTGAATTTGTGTAGACTTGTTTTGTGCCCTAACATGTGGTCTATCTTTGAGAATGTTCCATGTGCACTTCACCCAGTCTACTTAAAAAAAAATTGTTTATTGTTGGAAGTTTTACATATGTTCCCTTTCCCCCCCATTCACCCCTGCAGTCTGGGCCCTCACTTCCACTCCAGGCCTTCAGCACCCTATTGTCTGTGTCCATGCGTTATGCGTATATGCATACAAGGTCGTTGGTTGATTATCTCCCATGTACGCACCCTCCGCTGCCTTCCCTCTAAGATTCTACACTCTGTTTCATGCTTCCCTGTCTCTCAATCCACTTCATTCACCAGCTTATTTTGTTAATTAGATTCCACATATGAATGTGATCATGTGATACTTATCTTTCTCTGACTGACTTATTTCACTTAGCATGATACTCTCCAGGGCCCTCCATGCTGTCTCAAAGGGTAAGAGATTTTTCTTTTTTACTGCTGTGTAGTATTCCATGGTATAAATGTACCACAGCTTTTTTATCCACTTATCTACTGACTAGAGACTCAGTGAATGGATTTGTACACCAGTGGGGTCCCTTTCCTGGCTTGCACCCTCTTGCAATCCAGGACCCCTCAGGGGATGTCGGAATGCTGGTTTCAGCCCAATCCCCATAGGCCAGGCCGAGAAACCCCATCGGTGCATGAATACGTGCACCGGGCCTCTGATATGCATATAAGATCTTTGGTTAATCTCTTCCCACCCTACTCCCTCTCCCCTGCCCTCTGAGATTCATCAGTATTTTCCATGTTTCCATGCTTGGAGTTGAGTGTATACTCCCTGGTGGTCAGTGCAGGTCATAGCTACTGGTCAAATAGTTGAATGGCCGCTTAGGCTTTTATATATATACTAGAGGCCCGGTGCACGAAATTCGTTCACTGGGTGTGTGTGGGGGGGAGTGTCCCTCAGCCCAGCCTGCCCCCTCTCACATACTGGGAGCCCTCAGGTGTTGACCCCCATCACCCTCCAATCGCAGGATCGGCCCCTTGCCCAGGCCTGAC
>NW_006296846.1:8213-8691 GCF_000327345.1 Myotis davidii | reverse complement strand
TGCCTACATATGCAAATTAACCGCCATCTTTGTTGTCAGTTAACTGCCATCTGAGTTGGCAGTTAATTTGCATATAGCCCTGATTAGCCAATGAAAAGGGTAGCGTCGTACACCAATTACCATTTTTCTCTTTTATTAGTGTAGATAGATGGGCACTTGGGCTGTTTTCAGATCTTATCTATTTTATATTGTGCTGCTATGAACATAGGAGTGCATACATTCTTTGTGATTGGTGTTTCTGATTTCTTAGGATATATTCCTTGAAGTGGGGTTACTGGTCAAATGGGAGCTCCACTTTTAATTTTTTGAGGAAACTCCATACTGTTTTCCATAATGGCTGCACCAGTCTGCATTCCCACCAGCAGTGTACTAGAGATCCCTTTTCTCCCCATCCTTGCCATCACTTGTCATTTGTTGATTGTTTGATGATAGCCATTCTGACAGGTGTGAGGTGATTTGCATCTCTCTAGGGATCAGA
>NW_006296846.1:5776-7422 GCF_000327345.1 Myotis davidii | reverse complement strand
CTTTCAGCATTTCATATAATCCTGGTTTGGTGGTGATGAACTCCTTTAGCTTTTCCTTATCTGTGAAGCTCTATATCTGGCCTTCACTTCTGAATGATAGCTTTGCTGGATAAAGTAATCTTGGTTGTAGGTTTTTGGCATTCATCACTTTGAATATTTCTTGCCACTCCCTTCTGGCCTGCAAAGTTTCTGTTGAGAAATCGGCTGACAGTCGTATGGGTATTCCCTTGTAGGTAACTGAATTTCTTTCTCTTGCTGCTTTTAAGATTCTCTCTTTGTCTTTTGCTCTTGGCATTTTAATTATGATGTGTCTTGGTGTGGTCCTTTTTGGATTTGTTTGGGGTTCCCTGTAGTTTTCCGAGTACAGATATTTTGCCTCCTTGGTCAAGTTTGTTGCTAAGTATCTTACTATGTTTGTTGTAATCGTAAATGGGATTTTTTCATTAGTTTCTCTCTCTGAGATTTCATTATTGGTGTATAGAAAAGCCATCAAGGAGACAAGATGGCGGCGGAGTAGGTGGACACGTCTTAAGGCTTGTCCCGGAACAAATAGAATGAGCAGCTGAAACAAATAACATCCACCCCGAATTGGCAAAGGAGACTCAGCTGGCGAGACAGTTTGCAGCCGGTAAGGGCAGAGTTCCCCTGGAAAGGTAAAAACCAGGGATGTGGGCAGGAATGTTTGCCAGATCTCAGAGCCCAGAGGGTCAGAGGGAAACCACGCAGCACCCAGCCGCATCCTTTGGGACGGGCACAGCCTCTGATTGGGGAAAGGACATCCGCAGGACTGTTGGGGCCAGGGGATTTGAGATCTGGGTTCCATAGTTACGGAAGACTGAGCCCAATGTGGGCAGCCTGAAGCGCTGACCACACCAAGCAGTGCTGTTGGGAGAGGAGCTTACAGAGACTCAGTCTTCCCTGTTTCTGCAGCTGGTGTTTGTGTTTTCTTTTTTTCACTGAACCCTGTTCATAGGACATTTCGGATACAGACACTCACCTGTGCTGAGGAGCGGGAGAAGGTGCGGACGAGTGGAATCTGGGGAGAGGATGGGGAGAGAAGGGGGTCCAGGAGAGGTGGCAGCAAGTGCTGAGTGCTGAGTCACGCCTGAGCCCAGGACCTGGGCAGCAACTTTCTCCTGAACTTATAACCCCTCCCTCCATTCTCCGGGCAAGGAATACAGCCACACCCAGATTCCACCCTGAATTGTACAAGGGATTAAAAAAATCTGATTAGTCTCTGGGAGTTAACAGGGTCTAGCTAGCCTATAGAGGGCTTCAGTATCTCAAAACATTAAAAATGGAGTCAGTCCCAGCAACAGAAAAAAAAAATCACAGACATTCCAGAAAACTGAGATCTTAAGCCAGCCAAAGGAAAGACATTCCAATTTTTCATTATTTTTTTTATTATTATTTTGTTAGCTCTTTTTTTTGCTTTTTTCTGTTGTTTGTTGCTCTTTTTTTGCTTTTTTTCTTTGTTTTCCTTTTTTGTTTGTTGCTTTATTTTCTACTTCTTTTCACATTATTTTTTCATCATTCAATTTTATTTTATTTTTACTTGCTCTTATCTATTTTTATACCATTTCTTTAAATCAGTTTTTTTTTGTAAATATATTATTTTGTTCGCCTTCTTTCTCTTTTTATCCACT
>NW_006296846.1:0-3695 GCF_000327345.1 Myotis davidii | reverse complement strand
TGCTTCCAGTCTCCATGGCCACTGAGCTGGAGAGAATAAAAACAAAAAAAGGAAAGGCCGGGAGCTTCGGTCACCAGGGGGCTTGGTCAGTCTGAAAACAGCCCTCAGCCCCTCACCCAGACTGGCCAGGCACCCCAGTGAGGACCTCCACCCTGAAGGGGGTGTGACCAGTGGCAAACAAACATCATACCCTCATCCAGACTGGCCAGGCACCTCAGTGGGGACTCCCACCCTGATCCAGGACACCCTTCAGGGCAACCCAGCTGGCTCCCACCCATGCACCAGGCCTCTATCCTATATAGTAAAGGGTAATATGCCTCCCAGCACTGGGATCAGCGGAGCCGCGAGGCCTCCTGGCACCAGGACCAGCGTGACGGGGGTTCAGTGCCCAAATCCCCTCATTGCTCTGCAGCTCTGTGTGTGACAGGGGGCAGGGCCACAACCTCTCAATGTGCCCTGCTCTGTTCGTGACAGGGGAAGGCACCCTAACCCCCTGATCAGCCCTGCTCTGTGCCTGATAGGGGGAAGCTCCCCAACCCCCTGATTGCCCTGCGGCTCTGTGTGTGACAGGGGGCGTTGCCCCAACTCCCCTATTCGTCCTACTCTGTGAGTGACAGGGGGGTACTCCCAACCCCCTGATTGGCCCTGCTCTGTGCATGACAGGCTACGGAACCCCAAACCCCTGATGGGCCCTGCTCTGTGAGTGACAGGGGGTGGCACCGCAACCTGCCCATCGACTCTGCCTCAAGTGTGACGGGGGCGGTGCCCAACCACCCAATCGGCCCTACCCTGAGCATGACTGAGGGTGGCATCACAACCTTCCGATCTGCCCTGCTCTGTGCATGACAGGGGGCGGCGCCCCAACACCCCAATCAGTCCTGCTCTGAGCCCGACCAGGGGCTGCCCCTAGGGCAGGGGTGGGCAAACTTTTTGACCCGAGGGCCACAATGGGTTCTTTGGGATCGCAGACTGCGAGAGGGCACAGGCTGAGCTTAGGGACCCCCCCTTCCTCCCTCTCTTAGATATCATTTGTGCTCTCTTTTCTCTCTCCCCTAATTCTCTTTTCTCAGGTAGTCACTTATATTGGGGTTATCAGTGTTATGAGTACATTCGTGCTTTGTTCCCTTTGGGTTATGTCTTATTAAGGTGAATTTTATCCTGTCTGGCTAAAGTCCTAGAGAGCAAGCAACACAACCAGACACCTTGAGAGGAAACTTCATTAACGAATGGGTCTTTTACACCCTAGACCCAGCTACAGATGCAGGAAGAAGGTGGCAGCAAGGGAGCAAAAGAGGAGTTTGTGATTGTTTTTGGTGTGTGTGTGTGTGTGTGTGTGTGTGTGTGTGTGTGTGTGTGAATGAGGCACATGTGTGTGTGTGTGTGTGTGTGTGTGCGGCACAGTTAGATCCTTAGGACATTTGGGGGCAGACTAATCGGGCTCAACTAACTAGGCAGCCTCTGCTACCATTGCAAACAGTACAAGGAGGCCAGCTCCTCTTCAGAGGCCTCGCCTTTTGAAGTGGAGAGCTGATGTAACTGAGAGCCCAGCCTCACCTCCACCCAGGGTGCACTCAGGTAACACCTGGGACGCTACAGCCACCCCTGCCAGGGACCTGCTACCTCGGCTGTGGTCCCATGGTCACCGAGCCTCCAGCCACCTCAGGCGCAGGTTCCTGTGAGTTCTGAAACATGCTCCACTCTGACCAGCCCAATGCTTTAGTTCAGGACACTGCAACCATGTGAGCAGTAGACATGTGAGCAGCACGCTCCTGTCCAAGGAGCATCAGCCCCACAAGCAGCCTGCCCCAGGCCTAAGAGCAGCAGCCTCATGTGGCCTTCCCCTGTACAAGGAGCAGCAACTGTGTGAGTGGCCCGCTTCCACATCCAACGAGCAGCAACCAAGTGAGCAGCCCGACCCATCCAAGGAGCAGCAGCCACACGAACAGTCTTCCTACATCTGAGGAGAGGCAGACTGTGAAGCCCGCCCCCATTCGAGGAGCTGCAGCTGTACACAGCCTACACCCTGCACCAGTTGAGGAGCAACAGCTGTGCAAGCATCTAGCCCTCGTCTAAGCAGCAGCAGCAGCACCACGAGCAGCCTGCCCAATCTGAATAGCAGCAGTTCTGTGAGCAGCCCATCCCCATTCAAGGAGCAGCAGCAGCCCACCCCGGTTCGAGGAGCAGCAGCCACAGAAGCAGACTGCCCACATCTGAGGAGCGGCAGCCCTGCGCAGCATGCACTGGTCCGAGGAGCAGAGCCACACAAAGCCTGCACTTGTCTGGTGAGCAGAAGCTGGGTTAGTGGCCCTTCCCTGTTCGAAGAGAAGCAGCCACATATGCAGCTTACTCCGGTCTGAAGAACAGCAGCCGCGCAAGCAGCCCACCCCCGTCCGAGGAGCAGCCTTGCAATCAACCTGCCCATGTCCAAGGAGCAGTAGCCCCACAAGCAGCCCACCACATCAGAGGAACAACAGCAGCATGCAGCCAGCCCCCATTGAAGGACAGCAGCCATGTGAACAGTCTGCCCCAGATCAAGGAGTAGCAGCTGCGTGGGTAGCCCGCCCCCATCCAAGGAACAGCAGGCTCGTGAACAACACACCCTCTGTCAGAGCAACAGCAGCTGTGAGAAGCCTCCCCCCACCAGCCAGAAGAGCCAAATGGCTATGAACAGCACCCACCAGAGGAGCTGCTGCCAAATGAGGAGCAGCCACAGCCCGAGGATCCACTGCCACCCAAGGACCAGTCCCTGAATGAATCAACATCTAGATTTGTTGGTGAAATCAAACATGGGTAGATAAAGAAACCCCCAATGGAAAGAAAAGGAGGAATCGCCTGAAAAGCTGCTAAGTGTTTAGAGGCATGCAACATGACAGAAAAAGAATTCAGAATAAGGGTCCTAGAGTGCATAAACAGGGTGGAGGAAAAAATCAACAACTTATGCAAGAATCAAGAATAAATGGATGAAAAAATCAACAACTTATGTAAGAATCAAAAAGAAATAGATGAAAAAAATCAGTAACTTATGTAAGAATCAAAAAGAAGTGAAGAGTGATATAGCTGCAATAAAAAACACCTAGCTTCAACAGTAGACTAGGAGAAGCGGAGGACTGAATTAGCAAATTAGAAGACAGGGAAGCAAAACACCCAAACTGAACTGCAATTGGAGAAAAAAATTAAAAGACAGGAGGAGAGCTATGGAACAACATGAAAAAAGCAACGTATGAATAACAGGGGTACCAGAACAACAGGAAGAGGAACAAGGGTTAGAAAACCTAATTGAGGAAATAATGTCAGAAAACTTCCCTGAGGTCGGGGAGAAAAAGGTCACACAAGCACAGAGAGTCCCAAACAAGGTGAACCCCAAAAGACCCACACCAAGACACATCATAAGTACCATGGCAAATGTTCAGGACAAAGAGAGAATCTTACATGGTGCAAGAGAGAGACGGAAAGTTACATTCAAGGGATCTCCCATTAGATTATCAAATGATTTCTCAATAGAAACCCATCAGGCCAGAAAAGAATGGATGGAAATTTACAAAGTGATGCAAAGCAAGGGACTGAATCCAAGAATACTCTATCTAGCAAGGCTATCATTAAAAATTGAAGGAGAAATAAGAAGCTTCACAGACAAAAAACGGCTAAGGGAGTTAATCACCATTAAGCCAGCAATGAAAGAAATGCTAAAGGGACTG
>NW_006296845.1:0-777 GCF_000327345.1 Myotis davidii | reverse complement strand
CCAGACTGACATCCTCCTGGCCACACCATGGGGTGTTGAAGTTCTGCAAAGCCAAAGGCCTCTGGTGTGCACATCCCCCACTGGCGTGCAAACATCCCCCAGCACACTGTCACCCTCCCACGCCTGCAACAGTTGCAAACCAAGACGTGCCCAAGTTCCTCCCGCCTCTCCACTGCACTTCCATCAACCCAGCATTCCTAACAACCCAGCATGTGCACACACCCCCTTTGATGCGCTCACGTCTTTTCTAGAGTGTCTGGGTGTTCTGGGTGCTGAGGGTGGGCACCTGTGAGATGACAGTGAGAGGGCAGAGTGGTGATTCCCTGTTCCCACGGAGGCCAGTGCAGCTATGAGATCACCTCTGTGGCGTTACTGCAGATGCTGAGGCGGAGCAGCTGCAGATAGACACACCTGGTGGGTACAGGTGGCCTTCGCTGAGGTGCCTTCGGTCAGCGTTCAAGATCAAGAACCCAGAGGCGGAGAGGAATTCCGTCCTCTCAGTGAAACAGTGGGATAGTCGGGGTGACTGTAGAGGAGGAATTTGCACTTTGGGTGCGAGCTCCCATGAGCAAAACATGCCCTGACTGAGCCTCATTTGCTTGGGGACTAGCGCACTCCTGCCGGGCAACAGGTGACAGGACATGCTTTTCTGAATTAATGAGAGAAAACGTTGATTCTCCTCCTGCCCACGAAGGTGGAAAGTGAAATGGGAAGACATATGGGGAGTGAGCGAGGCTCCCTGTTTGAGGTTCCAAATCTGCTTTTGGTTTCTTTCAC
>NW_006296844.1:0-289 GCF_000327345.1 Myotis davidii | reverse complement strand
AAGAATCTTAAAGGCAGCAAGAGAAAAGCACTTAGTTACCTTCAAGGGAGTGCCCGTACAACTGACAGCTGACTTCTCAACAGAAAGTTTGCAGGCCAGAAGGAAGGGGCAAGAAATATTCAAAGTGATGAATAGTAAGGACCTACAACCAAGATCACTCTACCCAGCAAAACTTCATTTAGAATTGAGGGTCAGATAAAGAGTTTCACAAACAAAAACTAAGCTGAAGGAATTCATCACCACCAAACCAGAATTTCATGAACTGTTGAAGGGTATTCTTTAAGAAGAG
>NW_006296843.1:0-385 GCF_000327345.1 Myotis davidii | reverse complement strand
CTGTTGCCTCAAGATAGCCAAACTTAGTAAGTAGATATTATAGACTACTGAAGTTAGGAATAAGTCTCCAATCACAAGGATGGATGAAGAAACTGTAAGTCCTAAAGGGAATTAGAAATCAGTTTCTGAAATGGATGACAAAGAAGTAGATCAGGTCAGAATACCTTATTCAATTGCTGCCCCTCCCCTAGCCATGGTATTTGGAGGGCGGCAGGGCCGCGGCGCAAGCCTGCCTGCAACCGCTTTTTTTAAATGATAGGACATGGAAAGTGGCACCAGCCCCACCATGGCGTTCGAGGGAGGGAGGGCCACAGGGCAGGCCATGCATCAACCACAGACAACTGCCATGGCAATGGAGGGCGGGAGGGCCAGAGCGCAGGCCAGG
>NW_006296842.1:0-491 GCF_000327345.1 Myotis davidii | reverse complement strand
AGAAGGGGGCATTGCTGGTGGGGTGTGAACTGGTGCGGCCACTATGGGAAACAGTATGGGGGTTCCTTAAAAAATTAAGAGCCCGACCTGTGTGGCTCAGGGGTTGAGTGTCGACCTGTGAACCAGGAGGTCATGGTTCAATTTCCGGTCAGGGCAAATGCCAGGGTTTTGGACACGTTCCCCGGTAAAGGGTATACAGGAGGCAGCTGATCAATGAGTCTTTCTCATCATTGAAGTCTCTCCCCGCAGCTGATCAATGAGTCTTTCTCATCATTGATGTCTCTCCTCCCCCGCCGCCTTCCTCTCTGAAATCAATAAAAAAAAATTAAGAATAGAACTACTATATGATCCAGCAATTCCACATCTGGGTATTTATCTTAATAATACAAAAACACTAATTTAAAAGACATATGCACCCTTCTATTCATTGTAGCATTATTGACAATAGCCAGAACATGGAAGCAACCTGAGCATATTACTCAGCCTAAAAA
>NW_006296841.1:0-603 GCF_000327345.1 Myotis davidii | reverse complement strand
ATATATTTTAAAATAAATAAATAAATAAATTTGCATCTCTCTGATGATTAATAACATTGAGCATTTTTTCATGTACTGTTTGGAGAAATGCCTATTCAGGTATATTGCTCAATTTATAATGAGATTATTTGTATTCTTGGTGTTAAGTTGAGAAAATACTTTTTATTAAAATACCAGGGGCCCGGTGCACAAAAATTTGTGCACTGGCGGGGGCGGGGGGTGTCCCTCAGCCCCACTTGTGCCCTCTCACAGTCTGGGACCCCTTGGGAGATAACGACCTGCTGGCTTAGGCCCACTCCCGGGTAGTGCTGGCTTAGGCCTGCTCCCGGGTGGCAGAGGGCAGGCCCAATCCCTAGGTGCCTGCCCCGCAGCTCCTGGTCGGGCTCAGAGCAGGGCCGATTGGGGAGTTGGGGTGCCGCCCCCTGTCATGCACAGAGCAGGGTGGATCAGGAGGTTGCAATGCCACCCTCAGTCACGCTCAGGGTAGGGCCGATTGGGGGGTTGGGGCTCTGTACCCTGTCACATACAGAGCTGACCGATCAGGGGGTGGGGCGTTGCCCCTTGTCACAAACAGAGCAGGGCCCATCAGGGGCGTTGGGGCTC
>NW_006296840.1:9317-9698 GCF_000327345.1 Myotis davidii | reverse complement strand
CTGAAAGATGAGGCGGCACAGGGAGGTGGGAAATGAAGATGGGACAGGAGACGTGAGGGTTCAGGGAGCAAAGAGAAGGTTGTGTTCTTGGAATGCAGTGAAAATGGGCCCTGTGCCAGGGGACAAGCTGGAGAGGGAGCAGAGGTCCCATCACAAGGCCGCATGGAATTAGAGTTCTACGAGCCAGGCTGGCCCTGAGCACCTGCTCATTTCTCTTATAATAGCTTGATGGTAGCTGTGGAACACAATATGGTGCTTTTTTGTAAAGTTTTATGCTTGTGAGAAGATGCTTTCTCATGGCAGTTGTACAGCCAGGAGTTGCCTGTGTCTCCCAGGGATGATCTGTTGTGTTGAGAGGAGGTGGGGGAGGAACGACCCTTT
>NW_006296840.1:7056-8724 GCF_000327345.1 Myotis davidii | reverse complement strand
CCCTCTATTAGAGAAAATCACAGAGGTGGAAGAAGTAGGAAACAAGTGATAGAGGCAAAGGAAGGGTCCTTGAAGTTTGGGAATTAGGAAGGTAATGGTAACACTCTGGAGGGATGGGGATGGGGAGGGAGAGGGGAAGATGCAGGCCTGCTCCTGGGAGGGACAGTTCATTGAGTCCTCAGTCCTAAAGGTCTTAAGGGTGGAGATTTTAGGGAAGGTCCCAGGGAAGATCTTAATAGAATATTCAGCAGCTTTCCAGGTGTGTCCTTTCAAGGTCAAGGTCTCCACTGATTGATTGGTCAGTGCCAATGCAGCTGGTCCTGAGGTCAGCCATGAGATCACTTATTTGGTTTTGCTGCTTTTCTGGGCCTGGAGCTGAAATACAACTGAGGCCTAGATGTTATCTCTAGGGAGGAAAGGTTAGGGGTCCAAACTGCATGACCAGCAATATGCTAGGAGGAGGAAAGGTCACCCTGGGGGCAAGGTGTCACCCTACAATTGCCCTTTTCTAGGCACCCAAGGCTTTTCCCTCTAGTGACCTTTTGTACCTGGCCCATGCTCCTTGCTCTGGTCAGGGCTGTCTAACTGCCTACCACAATTCTGTTATGGGTGTCTTGATGAAAAAGCAAGTTATAGAGTCATTTAGCTCAAGGTGACCTTTGAGATGTTCTAGTTTCATTTCCTGACTTGTTATCCAGCAATTGTTACTTCATCTAAGTTGGCCAGACTGATCCTTCAAAGACTAGAGAAAGAAGTAGAAAAGAGATATGGAGAGTGGGCTGAGCAAAGGAGAAGCAGGCAGAGTCCTCGGTGCCCTTCATCCCAGTCACACCTACTTCCTGTCCAAGGACAATACCTTGCTTGGCTTTGGAAACACCTTTATGCCTTCTTGGCCTCAAAACAGGCTTTTTCCTTCTTCACTGTTTTGCTTAACAAGAATGAAATATTGTTGTTCCTTCCATTCAGTAGCAATTTTTTAGTGGAACTACTTAACAAAGATCATAGTGCAATATTAGGGGACATTAGTAATGGCTTCATAAATTGGTAGAACACAGTTAAAATATACTTGGAAATAATAATCCAGAGCCATAATAATGTTTATACACTTTGACGTAAGGATTTTCTGTCTGGAAACCTATTCAATATTTTGGATATTGCCCAAATTAAGGGAAAAATAACCATGTAAGAGGATATAAATACACTGTTGTTTATAATATTGAAGAATTAGAAAAAACAAAATATCTAACAATAAAGGAATGATTAAGGATGTTTTGTTTTCCGTCTGATGATCAGTGGCTATTTTACAGTCATTAAAAATGAGGGTTATATGCTGAAAATATTTACACGTGAAATCTTAGATATGGAAAGTAGCTTCAGAATAATATAGGCGAGATGAGGAAGTGGGTAAGAGTACATATGAAATTAACAACTGTTTCATCTGGGTGATGGCTAGGTAAGGGTTTGTGATACTATTTACTCTATTTTTTTTTAATATATTTTATTGATTTCTTACAGAGAGGAAGGGAGAGAGACAGAGAGCTAGAAACATTGATGAGAGAGATACATCGATCAGCTGCCTCCTGCACATCTCCCACTGGGGATGTGCCCACAACCCCGGTACATGCCCCTGACCGGAATCGAACCCGGGACCCTTCAGTTCACAGGCCG
>NW_006296840.1:983-2831 GCF_000327345.1 Myotis davidii | reverse complement strand
TGACTTATGTACATATGTGCTTTATGTTTTTTATTATTTATTTACCACAAATAAAGGTCAGGAATTGTTATCTTTTTAAAAAATTTTTTTTACTGTTTCACTTCATCACTACTGTGTCTGTGCTCCATGTGAGTGATGTAGGTGCTTATGTAGGGGGGCTCCGAGTTACGGAGAAAATCGCATTATGTCGCACCATAGGAACGGACCTCCAACGTAACCCCAGGACCTACTGTACTTCCAATGACTTTTAAGTTGTCTGATGTTTGGAATGATTTGTCACCACTTTTTCTTCTGTGTTGAGAGTGAAACAGCTATGTTTTTTCTGTATGTTCACTTTTTCCTTTTCGGGGCTCCTGGCCTTCATTCTAAGACTCTGGGTGTGGGAACCATGGCAACTGTTCAGATAAAGGAGGTGTTTTGTTATTGTTATCAGGGATGTATACTGACCCCTTCTATTCCTTGTTTCTTTTAACTAGGAAGGTAAAGCGCGAAGTAAAAGTTTTGGCAACGCTTCGTCATCCAAATATTGTTCACTACAATAATAGTTGGGTTGGAGAAGATTACATCGAAAGGTAACTAACAAGAAATTCTCATAGATGTAATAAGATGGAGGAAACTGTCATTGGCTATATGTGGGCCATTAATACATTTAATAATCACAACAAGGGTGAGAAAGGATAAGCAGACCCTATTTGAGACACTGTTATATCTCCATTCTGCAGGTAAGGAGTCCAAGAATAATCATTCCCTTCCTCCTCTCCTTGCTCTCAACTTGTTTTCACGCCACTTTTTTCTGTCCTCAGCTGCTTTCAGAATCTCAGGTTTAGTTTCCTGACTTTGTTGTTTCATAGATGAGTTGCGCACATGCCCTGACTTCAGTCGAGGCTGGAGAGACAGTCTTGAGAAGGAAGTTTGAACATGTAGATGCTGCAACTGGAGCGTCCCTCCTCAGCTGCCAGCACTTGTCTTTCCCTCTCTCAGGCCCCCCAGAGGCAATCAAGGAGTCTCTTTCAAATGCCACAACATCACTCATACTGGGGTGGAGAGCAGTGAAAATAATTTTAAGACCGTGAGCTTAAGGTGATAGGGTCACCTCACCTTGCATACTCATGTTATGTCTCAAGTAAACCAGTGCCAAAGGGCTGGAGGATTCAAAAGAGCTGGCATCCCTCTTTTTAAAAAAATATATATATTTCTTTATTGATTTTAAAGAGGAAGGGAGAATGAGATAGAAACATCAATGATGAGAATCACTGATTGGCTGCCTCCTGCACACCCCCCACTGGGGATCTAACCTCCTGTACGCCCCCCACTGGGGATCTAACCTCCTGCACACCATCCACTGGGGATCTAACCTCCTGCACACCACCCACTGGGGATCTAGCCCTCAACCCAGTCATGTGCCCCTGCCTGGAATCGAACCTGGGACTCCTCAGTTCGCAGGCTAACGCTCTATCCACTGAGCCAAGCCAGCTAGGGCAGTGGTAGGTTTAATTAAAATGATTCTAAGTCTAAAACAATGTCTTGGACTTCCATTTCTGACAGGATGATGACCCCCCTCCCCCACCCCCAATCAACACAACTACATGTAGTGAATAAAACACAAAGATGTAAATGCATAAATGAGTTGTCAAGAATGTAAGGAATTCTCAGAGACCTAATAGTAAGTTATAAAGAGGTAACTGGCTAACTGAAGTAGACATTCATCCTGAAGTCATGTTTTAAACATACATTTAAGCTTTGACTTTATAGCTTTGTACGATCTACAAAATAGGAGACAAAGTGTAGGACTTTCCCAGGCTGAGGAACTTTGTAAGTAACATTGGAATCCTGAAATACTGCATTCTA
>NW_006296840.1:0-334 GCF_000327345.1 Myotis davidii | reverse complement strand
ATTTTAGAATTGGTTGACAGTCGTGAAGCAATATTTCTGATCCTCTAAAGTGCAAGTGGATCTAGAACTTGTCACACATTTCATTCCCAAGATCCACTCAGAAGATCTCCAGGGCGAGTGAGCTTGTCAAGAACCTGAGCCCTGCAGGAAGAAGCCCACTCACTTCTGGTGCTGTCTGGCTGAAAGTCACTCCAGTTGCAAACACTCGTAGCTTTAACGTGCTGAACGTCCCGTGCACATAATGATCGTGGCTGGCACAGCCCACTGGCTGCTCTGTCTTTGCTCATCTTCTTGTATGGGACTCTCTTCTGCCTGTCCCCTCTACCCCAGCTCC
>NW_006296839.1:340-729 GCF_000327345.1 Myotis davidii | reverse complement strand
TCACTAGTATATCTTTTTTCCTTGCCAAACTTCTAGGGAGGGGAAGTGGCCGTGGTGCCCAAGGCCGACTTCCAGGAGGCCAGCAGCACTGTCAGGATCGTGCCAACAGTGCAGGTCCATCAGTGCTTGGCCCGTTCTCCAGAGATTGGACCTGCATGACTACTGAGGGAGTGAGTGGCTGCCACCAGGCTGGTGGGCTGCTGGGACAGGTCAGACAGCTGAGCAGTGCTCCCGTTGTGGGAGCACACTGACCAGCAGGAACAGCTCCTATCGATCAGTCATTTGGCCATTCAGCCTCAGTAAATTTAAAAAGACTGAAATCACGTCACACATCTTGTCCAGTGACAATAAGTGTATACCTATTAATAATCACTTTAAAAGTAAATGAC
>NW_006296839.1:0-208 GCF_000327345.1 Myotis davidii | reverse complement strand
TCATCTCCCAATAGTGCACAAGGATTCCTTTTCCTCCCACGTGCCAATTCTGGTTTTTATTTTCTTTAATAAAATAGTTATCATTATCAGTTCTAAAAATGGTATCTCATTGTTTGTTGATTTGCATTTTTCTAATTATCAAGCAAGGGTCACTCCCTCTAGTGAAAATATAAAATTAGTAATATTAGCTCAAGTTGGAATTTTTTAT
>NW_006296838.1:0-405 GCF_000327345.1 Myotis davidii | reverse complement strand
TCATTGATTTGATTTTCAGAATCCTCTACTCTAATCTTGAATCCCTATATATTATTCTTTATTTCAGTCAGAGTATGCTTAATTTCTGACAGGTCCTTTTCCATTATTTTGGCATTCTCACTAGGATCCTTGAAAGTCTCACTAAGTCCCTTGGCGGTCTCATGAAGACTCTTGAGTAACCTTATAACCATGATTTTGAATTCTGTATCCCAGTATCTTGCTTGCTTTCATTTGTGACTTGTGTCTTTGTCTCCACATTTTGGCTACTTCCCTGTTTATTTCTATGTATTAGGTATACCTGCTATGTCTTCTGGAATTGGTAGAGTGGTCTTGTACAGTAGATGTCCTGTAGGTCCTAGTGGCTTAACCTCCCCAAGCCAATTGGTTGTGACTACCAGCTGCATT
>NW_006296837.1:0-272 GCF_000327345.1 Myotis davidii | reverse complement strand
GGCTAACTTTTGAAGTATAGGTGTCATGCTTTCATTTATTTTTCTTTTATTTTATGTTTTTATTGCTTAAAATATTACAAAGGGTATTACATATGTTTCCTTTTTTTTTCCCCTGCCCTTGACAATCCCCTGGCCTCCCCTACCCCTCAGTGTCTTATGTCCATTGGTTATGCTTATATGCATGCATACAAATCCTTCAGTTTATCTCTTACCCTGCTTCCTCCTGCCCCCCAACCCTCCCCGGGCCTTCCCACTGCAGTTTGACAATCTGT
>NW_006296836.1:0-347 GCF_000327345.1 Myotis davidii | reverse complement strand
GGGTACCAGATTGGAGAAGGTGCAGGCCAGGCTAAGAGGCATCCCCTAGTGCATGAATTGTGTGCACCGGGCCTCTAGTTATAAATAATGCTGCTTTGAATATTGGGGGTTCATATATTCTTTCTTATTGGTGTCTCAGGATTCTTAGGATATATTCCCAGAAGTGGGATCACTGGGTTAAATAGTAGTTCCATTTTTAATTTTTTTAGTAAACTCCATATTGTTTTTCACAGAGGTTGCACCAGTCTGCATTCCCACTAGCAGTACACTAGGGTTCTCTTTTCTCCACATCTTTATCAGCACTTATTGTTTGGTGATTTATTGATAGTAGCCATTCTGACAGGTGT
>NW_006296835.1:0-308 GCF_000327345.1 Myotis davidii | reverse complement strand
CCTTGAGAACATTATGCAAAGTGAAGTAAGTCATAAAGAAAAAGCTAAGAACTATATGATTTAACTCATATGTGGAATATAAAACAGAAACTTAAGTACACAAACAGCAGTGTGGTGGTTGTCAGAGGGAGGGGGTGGGGGAAGAAAGGGGTCCTAATATAAGGTAACAGGAGATTTGACTTTGGGTGGTGGGCACATGGTCTTATATACAGATTTTGTAAATTAGTAATCCACACATGAAACCTATATGTTCATGTTGAATAATGTCAACCCAATAAAATAATAATAGTAATAATAATAATAATAAT
>NW_006296834.1:0-264 GCF_000327345.1 Myotis davidii | reverse complement strand
CATGGATGCTGGCACCCAAAGTGCACATTCCTCGCCCCTGTGCAAGCTGCTGCCCTGCCCGGCAGGGTCACAGATCCGTGTCTTGGTCCTGTGGACAGCCTCAAGCACTGCCCCCCACCTGGCAGGGTCACAGATCCGGTCCAGACTGCGGACAGCCTCAAGCACTGCCCCCCACCCGGCAGGGTCACAGATCTAGTCCCAGACCTCGGACAGCCTTGCCCGCTGCCACCTGCCTTTAGTATGCAAATTAGCTGCCATCTTGTT
>NW_006296833.1:0-409 GCF_000327345.1 Myotis davidii | reverse complement strand
GAAATGGTAATATCTGAAACTAGTGGAATGAACCACTGAAATGACTGGGAGGAGAGGTGGGGAATTCAGAAGTGGCTGAGAGGAAACGCTCCTCCCTACCATATGGTGGATGATAATGGAGCTAGAGGAAATGAGGGAGAGAGAGAGAGGTCAGTTTGGGAATAATTTTAGGAGGTAAGAGGAATATCTCTTGTCTATAACCAATACCTCTGAGACTTCTACATCCATTTCCACCCCGCCCCTCCCGGATGGTCCAGCTGAGGCTTTGTGAGTTCAAGCCACACCATGGCTACCACGGATTTTGGGTAACCACAGCTGAAGTGAGCTGCTCCTCACTGACCTAGAGAGTATATATAGAGGCTAGGATCATTTGAGGAGTGTCTTTTGCCTCAAGATAGCCAAACTTACT
>NW_006296832.1:2147-2634 GCF_000327345.1 Myotis davidii | reverse complement strand
GAGGGGGCAGGACAGGGAGGAGAGGGGAACTTCAATGAAAAGGAGAGATGGCAAGGACAAGAGGCAACCCTCCATGGAGGGGATAGGTCAGGGAGGAAAGGGTACCTTCCATGGATGTGGAGGGCAGGGAGGAGAAGGGGCACTCCATGGAGGGGGCAGAGGACAGAGGGCAGGGAGAAGAGGGGACCCTCCATGGAGGGGATGGGTCTGGGAGGAGAGGGGACCCTCCATGAATGGGGCAAGGCAGGGGGGCAGGGAACCCTCCATGAGGACAGGGCAGGTGGGGGATGGGGGAGAGGACTCTCTATTGAGGGGAATAAGCAAGGGGATAGGGAACCCCTCCTTAAGGGGCCGGACAAGGGGGAGGAAGCACCTCTATGGAGTGAAGACAGGGGTCTCTCCACAGAGGGACAGGGCAGGCGGGGGTGGGGTTGGGGGGGAAGGGGAGTTTCCCTGGAGAAGATTGGGGAGGGAGAAAGGGAACCAA
>NW_006296832.1:0-623 GCF_000327345.1 Myotis davidii | reverse complement strand
GACTGTTCATGGAGGGGAATGGGCAGGGGGATAGGGATCCTGCTTGAGGGGACAGGGCAGAGGAAGAAGGCACCTTCCATGGATTGGTTACAGGGAACTCTCCATGGAGGGGCCAGTACAGGGGGAATAGGGCATTCTACATGGAGGGTAATTGGCAGGGGTACAAAGAAACCCCCCTTTAGGGGAGAGGACAGGGAAAAAGGCACCCTCCATGGAGTGGGGACAGGGCAGAGAGGGGAGGGCACCCTCCTTGGAGGAAGAAGGGCAAGAAAAACAATGTCCTGCTCCCTCCATGGAGGGTGCCCCTCCCCTCTGCCTGTGGCAGAAAATGAGCAGGGGGATAGGACACCCCACCTTTTGAGGGGTCAGGAAAGGGTGAACAAGGGATTCTCCATGGAGGGAGCAGTTCAGGGAGCACAGGGGCCCTCCATGCAGGGGACAGAGTAGAGGAAACGGGACCATCCATGAAGAATGGGCAGGGGACAAAGAACCCCCATTTCAAGGGGGAGAGAAGGGGGACCAGGGGGACCATGACAGGAGTGTCCTGTCCCCCTGCACTTTCCGCCTCCATGGATGGTTCCCTGTCCTCTATGTGTTGCTCCTGCCATGGACAGTCCATTTCA
>NW_006296831.1:0-973 GCF_000327345.1 Myotis davidii | reverse complement strand
AATACTCTTTGTAATAATTTAAGCAATAAAAAAGAAAGGTTTTAACAAAAATTTAGTAACTTAAAAAAAAAAGCTCCCACACAGCAATAGAAACGACAAAAAAATGAAAAGGGAGCCCACTGCATGGGAGAACATATTTGCCAATGATATATCTCATAAGGGGTTAATTTCCAAAATATATATGGAACTCGTACAACTTAACAATAGGAAGACAAATATTCCAATTTAAAAATGAGAAAAGGACATAGATACTTCCCCAAAGTAGACATACAGATGGCAAGGAAACATATGAAAAAATGCTCAAATTCACTAATCATTAGATAGATGCAAATTAATACACCAGTGAGGTATCACCTCACACTTGTCAGAATGCCTACCATCAACAAATCAACAAATAAGTGCTGTCAAGGTTATGGGGAAAAGTTAACCCTAGTACACTGCTGGTGGGAATGAAGACTGGGGCAGCCATTATGGAAAACAGTATGGAGTTTCTTCAAAAAATTAAAAATGGAATTGCCATTTGAGCCAGTGATCCCACTTATAGTACTATATCATAAAAAAACAAAAGCACCAATCAGAAAGACTATATGCACCCCTACGTTCATAGCAGTGCTACTTACCATAGCTAAGATCTAGAAACAGCCCAAGTGCCCAACAGTTGATAAGTGGATTAAAAAGGTATACATTTACACCATGGAATATTATGTAGCTGTTAAAAAAAAAAGGCTCTCTTACACTTTGAGACAGTATGAAGGGACTTGGAGACTATTATGCTAAGTGAAATAAGCCAGTCAGAGAAAGACAAGTGTCACATGATCTCACTCATGTGTGGAATCTAATGAACACAATAGACTGATGAATCATGTGGATCCAGAGACATAGAAGCATATAACAGAGTGATGATTCTCAGAGAGAAGGTAGAGGATGTTGTGGGGAGGGGAGGAGTCATAAGCCAAAGAATTTATACATATAT
>NW_006296830.1:1265-2764 GCF_000327345.1 Myotis davidii | reverse complement strand
GACCAGATGGACAGCAGTATCTAATCACATATAATCCCAGCCCAGGGGAGGAGGCCATGGCACTCCACGCACAGCCACCCGGGGTGCACTCAGGAGCAGAGCGAGTCAGCTGGGGCTGGAGGAGGCAGGCTTGGAGCAACAAGGGAGGAGGTGTGGTCTGTTCTCTTAGCTTGATAGGAGATGATGAAAACTCATGAGGTTGATGCAGGTTGTAAATAGATAAACCCCAGGAGAGATGCCTAGGGCTCTGTGGTTAGTATTAAGAACCTTCAATGCCTGTAAGAGAAAAAACACAATGTCCATCTCTCCTGATGACTGAATGATGATCCAGATCGTGGGACCCAGTGTAAGCACCCAAGAAACTTCCCTTTAGTCTTGTTTTTCATCTTGCTTTATCAAAGTATAATTTACATATCACAAAATCCTCCTGTTTGATATATACAGAACATTGTAGAAAGAAATGGAAAAAGACCTAAATCAGTGGAAAGATATCCATGTGTTTGGTGAGCAAACAACACTTTTGAGATGCCAGTACCCCCCAGATTGTTCTTACTTCTTTCCTAGCCTCTCTTTTCCTTCTAGTAATTCCATTAGGTCTATGTTGTTCTATTGATGAGGTCCCACAGGTCTTTGATGTTCTGTTAATTTTTCTTCCTTCTTCTTTTCAGATTGGATACTTTTATTTACTTATCAAGTTTGCCAATATTTTTTTTGCTAGTTCAGATCTGCTTTTGAGTCCTTCTACTGAGTTTTTTAAAAAATATATATTTTATTGATTTTTTACAGAGAGGAAGGGAGAGGAATAGAGAGTTAGATACATCAATGAGAGAGAGAATCATTGATGAGCTGCTTCCTGTACACTCCCTACTGGGGATGTGACTGCAACCAAAGTACATGCCCTTGACCGGATTCGAACCTAGGACCCTTGAGTCCGCAGGCTGATGCTCTATCCACTGAGCCAAACTAGTTAGGACCCTCTACTGAGTTTTTCATTTTCATCATCCTACTTTTAAGCTCCAAAATTTTTATTTGGTCCTTTGAAATTTTTTTTATCTTCACCCAGGGATATGTTTATTGATTTTAGAGAGAAAGGAAGAGAGAGAGAGAGAGAGAGAGAGAGAGAGAGAGAAATGTGAGAACATTAATCATCGATTAAACCGGCAACCTGGGTATGTGCCCTGATCGGAAATCAAACCTGCCACCTCTCGGTGTACGGGGACAATGGTCCAACCAACTGAGCCACACTGGGCAGGGAGCTTTTAATTCTTAACATATGTTTTCTGGTTTGAATCTGGTAACAAAACTATGGATCAAAATTAGTGGTATTTTCATTTTATAAATGAGAAGACAGGGCCAGAGCAGTTAAAATCTTTCCCCAAGGTTGTCCTAGCCAGAAAAGGCACGAAGCAGGCCTGGATTCTAAGGTTCCTGACCAGGCTGAAAAAGGGTCCCCCACCTTGCAGGGCACAGGGAGAGACCCCCCATAAAGCCAGGGGATG
>NW_006296830.1:0-606 GCF_000327345.1 Myotis davidii | reverse complement strand
CTGTCAGTTGATGTTGATGATTGACCTGGATCAAACCATGATTTTGTGCATTTGGGATTCTCAAAATAAATCCACTTTTCATCGCCATTCACAATTTGATGCAAAAAGACTTTTTTGCCATTGAAGCAACATTTTACTGACGACTTTTTGGTTTCCCATTTGTCTTTTGTTCAGTTGATGTGGCACCCATTTTCCTTCCTTTAAAACAGTGGTTCTCAACCTTGGCTGCACATTAGAATCACCTGGGAATCTTTTTAAAATCCTGATTTCTGGGCCTCATCCTCCGGAAAACCTGCTTCTCTGCTATGGGGTGGGGCCACAACATTAGTAACAAAAAAAACAGAATATCCGGAGGATGAGGCCCAGAAATCAGGACTTCAAAAAGATTCCCAGGTGATTCCAATGTGCAGCCAAGGCCGAGAACCACTGCACTAGAGCCTGGCTCTTTCTCCAGATTCTTGGCTGTTGAGGTGTTCTCGCTGTGTCTTATGGGTCCTTTCACTCATATCAAAGAGTTTTCACACTTCTTTAAAGAAAGTATTTCATTGAAAAAGAAGTAAAACACCCGTGGCTGGGTAGCTCCTTTGATTAGCAGTGGTTCTCAAC
>NW_006296829.1:0-739 GCF_000327345.1 Myotis davidii | reverse complement strand
AACTTCCCCATTTATTATTATGTAAATCTTTGCAGATGGGCTAGTCTGCCTGTTGCCAGGGATCGCCTGCCTAGGGGCTATGCTATGGGTGCATCCCAGATCAATAAAAGCTTGGTGAGGCCTGAGCACCAGTGGAAGTCCTTCCCCTTGAGTTGGACTTGCCTGCCTGGCCCCCCAATATTTCCAATTAACTCTTGTCTCTTCTCTTTCATTTGTGTGTGGCTCTGATTCCAGGTCCTGAACCCTGAACCACGTGGGACGTGGGTGAAAGGGCGAGGGCTATGCCCTCCATCTCACCCCGGATCCTCCATGTTGGGGCAGTCGCCATGTGCTCAGGAAAGTACCTTCTTCCCAGAACCCGGGATTTCTTTAAACTAACCAATGACAATCAAGGAACATGCGCGCCATAGAGATGACCACATCCTGTGTAACGAGACCCGACTTGCGCCTGGCCAATCGGCAGGGCCCACAATCAGCTCCCCTCCCCTCACTCCACCCCCCTATTAAAGCCCTGATTTTCTCACGGGTGGCACTCTGCTTCCGATCGCTGAGTCGACCGGAGGGCGGGGTCGAGTTAGCTAGCTCAATAAAGGACCTTTTGCTTTTGCATCGGACTGGCTCCCTGGTGTGGTTTTCTTGGGGATCTTGAAATCTGGGCATAACAGTGGGAAGGAAACACTCAACAAACACCAAAATTCTAAGTGCATGTCACATCTATGAACACAGGTGATGTCTTCTT
>NW_006296828.1:5013-5321 GCF_000327345.1 Myotis davidii | reverse complement strand
CTGGGAATCTTTTTAAATTACTGATTTCTGAGCTGCCTCCTTAGCGAAGTAGTCAGTGCGTCAGTCTCATAAAATACTGATTTCTGGGTCTCATTCCAGAGGATTTAAAAAGATTCCCAGGTGATTCTCATGTGCAGCCAAGGTTGAGAACCACTGCCCTATGTGATTGTGGTTAAAAGAGACTTAAGGGAAGAGTGACAATGACAGGCACCTGGAAGGCAGGGTTAGCATGGCTGCTAGCAGTGGGCGTGGCTTCTGAGAGGTGGGCGTGGCTGCTGAGAGGTGGGAGTGGCAGGTGTGGGGTGGGT
>NW_006296828.1:2401-3534 GCF_000327345.1 Myotis davidii | reverse complement strand
GAATTCCCATATACACCCTGACAGGAGGTGGGGAGCAAACCTGAAACCCAGTTACGTGCTCTTGACCAAGAATCAAACCCAAGACCTTTGGGAGGGCAGGCCAATGCTGTAACTACACACTGGCCAAGGCAATTCACTGTTATTTATTTCCTTTTTGTTTTTATTGATTTCAGAGAGGAAGGAAGAGGGAGAGAAAGACAGAGAAACATCAATGGTGAGAGAAAATCATTGATAATCTGTCTCCTGCCCACCCCAGCCTGGGGATGGAGTCCGAAACCTGGGCCTGTGCCCTGACCGGGAATCACTCTGGGACCTCCTGCCTCATAGGTCAAGCAGCAGCTGCTGGGGAGCTTACCCCCTCACAGACCAGAGGGGTTTTTGTCTCACTTCCCCACAGGCCTGCAGCACTGTGTGAGCATTGAGACTGTCGTCCCATGCTAAGCAGTAATAGTCTGTCGTCCCATGATGAGCAGTAATAGTCGGCCTCATCTTCAGCCTGCAGCCCCGTGATGGTCAGGGTGGCTGAGCTGCCAGACTTGGAGCCAGAGAATCGGTCCGGAACCCCTGAGGGTCTACTGCTACTACCATAGATGATGCATTTGGGGGCCTTTCCTGGGAGCTGTTGGTGCCAGTACACACTATTACTCCCAATGTTGGAGCTGCTTCCAGTGCAGGAGATGGTGACCTTCTGGCCCGGGGACCCCGACACTGAGGATGGCTGAGTCAGCACAGACTGGGCCCAGGATCCTGCAAGAGGGGGAGACACAGAGAGGGTGAGTCTGGGTCTAGAGACCAGAGGAGGAAGCAGGGCTCATGTGTCTTCCCCAGGCCCCTTCCCCGTCCCCTTATCCAGTCACCTGTGCAGTGAGCCAGGAGGGTGAGGAGGAGAGGGGCCCAGGCCATGGTGGAGGTCATCCCTGAGTCCTGCCTCCTGAGGCCCCACAGCTGAAGCAGAGCTCCCCACACCTCTCCCTTCCCCTCTTCATAGTCTGAGGGAGGGAGGGTCCTGTTATGCAAATGAGACCCCATCTATCTGATCCCTCCCTGGGCCCTTGGCAGGTGCCTCTGCCTGAGGATGCCCATGGGTGTGTGCAGGGCGGGGCTGTGTGGGGCCTGTTGCTCAGGGAACCACA
>NW_006296828.1:0-1180 GCF_000327345.1 Myotis davidii | reverse complement strand
GTCCTGATGGTTGAAAATCCCGAGTCGCTGCGCTGTGACCCCCACGGAGAGGTTCTAGGAGCTTCCGTCCGTCCCCGAATTAGAAACAGCTGCCTGTTGTGACCCGGCCACATAACAAAGAAACAGAATTTCTGGAGGTGAAGCCCAGGAATCAGGATTTTAACAAGATTCCCAGGTGATTCTAATGAGCAGCCCAGGCTGAGAACCGCTGGTCTAGGACGTTAATAAAGCTGCTATAGACTGCCTCCTGCTGGTTTTTGTGAACAGAAGAGTCAGATTTATTTTAATTTGTTTATAATTGAGATGTAATTGACATTAATTAGTGTCAGGTGTTCGACATAATGACGCTGTGAGGTGTAAACTGCAAAACCATCCAGAATACGTCTCCTTGACCTCTGCATGAGACGTGGCTACAAGTTTTGCTATTTCTTGTGTTGAGAAGAGTTAAGAGCCAGTCTCTCAACTGCTTTCACAGACACAGTGTGACAGCGCCCCCTGCCGGTCCCCATGCTGTCCACACTCCCAGAGCCAGGTAGGCACAGCCAGAAGTGTCTCCTCCTGGACCCCTTCACCCACTGGGACCACCCCCTTCAGGGCCAACCTGTCAGAGGTGACACGCGAACTCATTTTTTTGGTTGATTTTTCTTTGTTAAAATGGCATTTAAATATATAAAATAAATATCAAATATATGAGTCTTTGTTTTACTATGGTTACAAATATCAAAAAATTACTCTATGTGACACAGCACCAGGGTTAAGGTAGGGTTTTCTAAATGCTGACATGCCGATTTCAAAAGGTTCATCATCACTGCCCTCGGGCATCAGCGAGGGAATAAGCAGAAGCCACAGGTCACAGGCTGAGCTGAGCAGGCAGCTGCTGGAGAGCTCACCCCCTCCCAGACCTGAGGGGTTTTTGTCTCACTTCCCCACAGGCCGGCAGCACTGTGCGAGCACTGAGACTGCTGTCATAGGACTGGCAGTAATAGTCGGCCTCGTCCTCAGCCTGCAGCCCCGTGATGGTCAGGGAGGCTGAGCTGCCAGACCTGGAGCCAGAGAATCGATCCGGAATCCCTGAGGGTCTACTGCTACTATCATAGATGAGGCGTTTCGGAGCCTTTCCTGGGTGCTGCTGGTACCAGGACACATAACCATACCCAACGTTGGTGCTGCTTCCAGTGCA
>NW_006296827.1:0-685 GCF_000327345.1 Myotis davidii | reverse complement strand
CTGGATTTAATGGAAGTTTCAACAGCACCGAAAAGCTTATTTTTAGTCAACCAGCCTTAAATTTTCTGGTCAAGGACCAATAAGGTAATCTGTCACATGGCCTGCCCCATTCCCCACAGAAATAAGAGGGAATCTGTATGATAGAAATTCTTCCTGCTGCCTTCCCCCAAATAAAAGATGTCTTGGCCTCAAAATAATCCTTTCACCCCCTTTTCTTAATAGCTCCTTTGTCCCTCCCTCTTTCCTAAAAAAAAAATTCTTTTTTATACATCCCCTCTGAGCTCACCTTTAGTTGCCAGATAGGAACTTTCATCTCTCCCTTAAAAAATTTGAACTTTGAGTCTTTCCAATAATAAGAATTATCATCAGAGATAACATTCATGACCTACTAGAGGCCTGGTGCACAAAATACGTGCACTTGGTGGGGTTCCTCAGCCTGGCTGCACCCTCTCGCAGTCCGGGAGTCCTTGGGAATGCCTGGCATCCTTAGTGCTGCCGTGGAGGTTGGAGAGGCTCTCGCCACCACTGCTGCACTCGCCAGCCATGAGCCCGACTTCTGGCTGAGCAGAACTTCTCCTGTGGGAGCACACTGACCACCAGATGGCAGCTCCTGTGCTGAGCGTGTGCCCCTTGGTGGTCAGTGTGTGACATTACAACAATTTGTTCCTCCGTTTGGTCGATTTGC
>NW_006296826.1:0-547 GCF_000327345.1 Myotis davidii | reverse complement strand
CTCCACTGATCCCAGTGCTAGGAGGCCTCGCTGTGTTGTGCCTATATTTCAAAGTTCCCAGGACCCCCAGGGAGCCAGTCAGTCCGATGCAAAAGCAAAGAGTCTTTAATGCAAGCCGGGTTGCGCTCCCAGTTCACCAGACCCACCGACACAGCGGAAAGTCCAGTGGCCGAGAGACCGAGGCCTGATGGGACAGGAGGTTATATAGGGGGGGGGAGTGAGGGCAGGAGAGAGGACTGTGGACCCCGCTGATTGGCCAGGCACGAGTCGGTACAGGATGTACAGGTACAGGACGTCGGTACAGGTCATAGTGATGGCGTTCACTTCCCTTGATTATTATTGGTTAGTCCAGAGAAATCCTGGCTGTGTCTAGCAGCGGCTTTTTCTGGTGAAGAAGCACATGGCACTGTCCCAAAATGGAGAACCCAAGGCAAGATGGAGGGCGCAGTCCTCGCCTGGCTCCCGCTGCCACCGCTTCAATACGCCACAAGGCAGGATGGTCCTTCCACACAGTACTTGCAGCCAGCCTGCGGGCGGACCGGGACTC
>NW_006296825.1:0-247 GCF_000327345.1 Myotis davidii | reverse complement strand
CCTGTCACGCACAGAGCAGGGCCTGTGGGGGGCAGGGGTTAGGGCGCCACACCCTGTCACGAACAGAGCAGGGCAGATAGGGAGGTTGTGGCCCTGCCCACTGTCACACACAGAGCCGCAGGGCGATGAGGGGGTTTGGGCGCTGCCCCCTGTCATGCTGATCCTGGCGCTGGGAGGACTCTCGGCTCCACTGATCGCAGTGCTGGGAGGTCTTGTGGCTCCACTGATATCAGTGCTGGGAGGCATA
>NW_006296824.1:0-686 GCF_000327345.1 Myotis davidii | reverse complement strand
ATTCTACTGATAACCGCCATCCAAACAAGCCTGCAGCTGCCCCTCGCACCCACTCACTGTGCCAAGCAATCTGGGCTGGCACCGGGTGCCAGTGGTGGCTCCAGCACCAGAAGCTGATGTGAGCAGGGCCTGCACCAGCAGCAGGTGCGAGCACTGGGTGGGACCACAGGGCATGGGAGCAAGAATTTTCTTGTTTTTAAATTTTATTTTATTGCTTAAAGTATTACAAAGAATAGTACGTATGTTTCCTTTTTTCCCCATTGACCTTCCCCCGGCCTCTCCTACCCCCATCTCTTACATCCATTAGTTATGCTTACATGCATGCATACAAGTCCTTCAGTTGATATCTTAACCCCCGACACATCCCTTCCCAGCCTTTCCACTCTAGTTTGACAGTCTGTTGGATGCTTCTCTGCCTCTGTATCCATCTTTTTGTTGATCGGGTTATAATGTTCTTTATTATACATAAATGAGTGAGATCATGTGATATTTTTCTTTCATTGACTGGCTTATTTCGCTTAGTATAATGCTCTCCAGTTCCATCCATGCTGTTGCAAATGGTAAGAATCCCTTCTTTTTTACAGCAGTGTAGTATTCCATTATGTAGATGTACCACAGTTTTCTAATTCAACCATCTGCTGGTGGGCATTTAAACTGTTTCCAAATCTTAGCTATGGTAAATTGTG
>NW_006296823.1:0-252 GCF_000327345.1 Myotis davidii | reverse complement strand
ATGTACCTTGGTTGCAGGTTTGATCCCCAGCCCAGGGTTGGGGCATGTGCAGGAAGCAACCAAACAATGTGTCTCTCTCACATCAATGTTTCTCTCTTTCTAACTCTTCCACTCTCTCTAAAAAATATCAATGGGAAAAAAAATATCCTCAGGTGAGGATTAACAACAACAAAAAATAATAATGAAGGTATATATAAAGGGGGGAAATATTCCACATATTTTTTTAAATTGGCTTCTTCTTAAGGTTTATAG
>NW_006296822.1:0-457 GCF_000327345.1 Myotis davidii | reverse complement strand
ATATATATATATATAAAATAAAAACTCTTTGAGGCCTTCAAGGAGGAGATCAACAGCAGTTTGGAGTTTCCTTCAAAAATTAAAAATGAAATTTCCATTTGACCTAGTGATCCCACTTATAAGAATACTAGTGGCCAGTGCACAAAAATTGTACACAGAGGGGTATCCCTCAGCTCGGCCTGCACCCTCTCTAATCTGGGACCCCTCAGGGGATGTCTGACTGTCTAAACTGGCAGTTGGACATCCTTCTCACAATCTGGGATGGCTGGCTCCTAACCACTTGCCTGCCTGCCAGATTGCCCTAACCACTTCTACCTGCCAGCCTGATCACCCCCTAACTGCTCCCTTGCCAGCCTAATTGATGCCTAACTGCTCCCCTGCTGGCCTATTCACTCCCAACTGCCCTCCCCAGCTGGCCTAATTGCCCCCAAGGCTTTTATTAGTATAGACTAGAGGC
>NW_006296821.1:0-335 GCF_000327345.1 Myotis davidii | reverse complement strand
CGGATTGGAGATTAAAGAGGGTGCAAGCCGGACGGAGGACACATTCCCTGCCCCTCCCCCCGACAACAAATTTCATGCAACTGGCCTCTGGAAATAAATAAATAAGAATTTCAGGGTAGCCAAAAACAGAAGTGATCTAGAGACAAACTAAATAACAAAACAACCTACCAAAGCTTCTGTATAACATTCGGAAAATGAAATTCTAAGGAGAGGTTTTATAGAGATAAATGCTACATTGTCATAAAAGATCTCAAAGAACCTAACAAAGCACCTCAGGAAACTAGAAACAAAATAGGAAAGTAAGCCCAAAGGTCTCAAAGGAAAAATACCATAAA
>NW_006296820.1:3969-9852 GCF_000327345.1 Myotis davidii | reverse complement strand
CCTGGCCGGTTTGGCTCAGTGGATAGAGTGTCGGCCTGGGGACTGAAGGGTCCTGGGTTCGATTCCGGCCAAGGGCATGTGCCTTGGTTGTGGGCGCATCCCTGGTGGGGGGTGTACAGGAGGATCGATGTTCCTCTCTCATCAATGTTTCTAACTATCTCTCTCCCTTCCTCTCCGTGAAAAATCAATAAAAATATATTACAAAAAAAAAGAAAAAGAGTCCAGAGACAAAACATAATTTTGTAAGGCATTTGGGGGCCAGAGGTGCTTGGCTAAAAAAACTAAGTTCTCCTTATGTCAGGACCCCTTGCTACTTATTAACACAAATTGTCCTAAGGCAAGGTAGATATACACACCAAAGGGTATACAGAATCCAGGAGACAACCAAGATGGCAGCATAGGTAAACACCTGAACTTGCTGCCTTGAACAACCACATCAAAACTACAACTAAAAGAAAAAATGGATATCATCCAGAACCATGGGAAGGCTGGCTGACTGGAAGTTATGCAACAAGAAGGAAAGTGAAAAGCGCACTGAGACTGGGAGGAGGTGTGGAGGTAGAGAGGTGCGTGTGGAAATGGACTGGCAACTGGGAGCGCTGTTGACTTTTTCATTTTGGAGAGAGACACAAGCTCCTGACTGCTCTGAACTCCAGTTCCGGGCAAGATTCTGGGGACCCAGACTCATATGGGGAGAAACTGGACTGTCTGGCATTGGGGCGGAAAACGAGGGCGGCTTTTTCTCAGAGGTGCTCGCAGCGATCATTGTTCCTGCACTGTACCTCGGGACACAGAGACCAAAGAACCTCTTCGAGGCAGGGCTGACTGGCAGCCATTGCTGTTTTCTCCACCCTGGTGATTCCCTGAGACCCCATACCACCCAATTTACAACCCTACCCAATCTGTGCACAGACGCTTTTGCATATGAATGGCATGGCCTTTTGCAACCTAAAACCTAACAAACTGCAGCTGCGTCAGAAAGCCCAGGGCTTCCAAAAGAAGGCTCAAGGCTCCATAGCAACCTGCATTGCTTCACAGCTGGACCTCATCTGGGCACCTCCAAACCCCAAACAAAGAGGAGGTGTTTGCAGATCTCTCTGTAGCTCCTGCTGGGTGGCCTCATTCAGCTAAAAATGTGAAGACAAAGAAACATGTCACAAATGAAAGAAATGGAGGAAAACAAACTAATGGAGATAGAGTTCAGAACCACGGTTATAAGGTTACTCAATAATCTTCTAGAAAACTCTGAGAAATTTAGTGGGACCCTCAAGGATATGAAAAAGGACCAATTAGAAATTAGGCATAGACTGAGTGAAATAAAGAATAATATACAGAGATCAAACAGCAGACCAGAGGATCCCCAAAATCAAGTCAAAGATTTGAATATGAAGAAGCAAAAAAGACCCAACCTGAAAAGCAAAAAGAAAAAGAATCCAAAAATATGAAGATAGTGTAAGGAGCCTCTGGGACAACTTCAGGCATACCAACATCTGAATTATAGGGGTGCCAGAACAAGAGAGAGAGCAAGACCTTGAATACCTATTTGAATAAATAATGAAGAAAACTTCCCCTACCTGGTGAAAGAAATAGACATACAAGTCCAGGAAGTGCAGAAAACCCCAAACAAAAGGAGTCCAAAGAGGACCACACCAAGACACATCATCATTAAAATGCCAAGGGCAAAAGACAAAGAGAGAATCTTAAAAGCAGCAAGAGAAAAACAGTTAGTTACCTACAAGGAGTACCCATACGACTATCAGCTGATTTCTCAACAGAAACTTATGCAGGCTAGAAGGGAGTGGAAAGAAATATTCAAAGTGATGAATAGTAATTACCCACAACCAAGATTACTCTACCCTGCAAATTTATCATTTAAAATTAAAGATCAGATAAAGAGCTTCACAGATAAGAAAAAGCTAAAAGCATTCATCACCACCAAACCAGTATTATATGAAATGCTGAAGGGTATTCGTTAAGAAGAGGAGGAAGAAGAAAAAGGTAAAGATAAAAATTATGAACAACAAAGTGACAACAAATACATATGTATCAACAAGTGAAACTAAAAATCAAGTGAATAAAAAATCTGATGAACAGAATAAACCCGTGATAGAAAGGGATTGGACTGACAATTCTCGGGGCAAGATGGTGTGGGGGGTGTGGGAAGAGACTGGATAAAAACTCTACACCTATGGACGAGGACAGTTGTGGGGGGAATTAAGGGCATGGGATGGGGTGGGAATTGGGTGGAGTGGAGCTATGGGGAGAAAAAAGAAGAGCAACTGTAGTAATCTGAACAATAAAGACTTATTTAAAAATCAATTAAATTAACAAGGGAATCCCAAATGGTAATATGTGTCCAGACGAAAATAGAACAAGATAATAGAACAAGTGTGACTGGGGGTTGGGGGGCTGACTAAGGTTATCCTCTCTTAGGAAGTGACATTTTGTCACAGGAGAAGGAGGAGAAGGAGCCAGCCATGCGAAGACCATGGGAAAAGCGTTCCAGGCAGGAGGAGCAGCAAGTACACAGGCTGGAGGCTGAGCTTTCCAAGGACTAGATCGAGGCTGGGGTGGCCAATTAGTGAGTGAGGAAGATGAGTCTGGGTTCAGAGATACAGGCAGGAGACAGAGCACAAAGGAGACTCTTTTGAGCCATAATTAGGAGTTTGGATTCTGCATGAAGTGTGATGGGGTGTCCTGAGAGGATTTTAAGAGAAAAGAGACACAATTCAGTATTCAATTAAGTGGCTAGTGTCTTGGTTACTTAATTTTGAAATAAATTATCATGGGGAAGAGGTAATTCGGAAGTAACATTGTCAGGTTTGTATTGTAGAGAGCTCGCTGACACTTCTGTGAGTAGGGCTTTTGAAGTGAGGAGGATGCTGGATGCCCTAAGCTTTGATGGTGGCTTGGGCAATCTTGACACAATGACCATGGAGAAGTGGCTGGTGTGGGGTGGCATTTCGAGACACCATCAGGAGGACTTACTAGTACTGATGGTTTGGATAGAGGAAATGAAGAAAAGAGGGATTGAGGTGACACTCCAGCTTTTGGCTTCTGCAATGACACGTGTAGTTGGTCATGTTATAACTCTGTAGAAGCATGCTGAAGAGTTTGCCTAACATGGCCAAGGACTTGAGGCCTGCCTTTCTTTAAGGCAGTCTACCTTGCTCACATCTCCTGACAATATTCTGCTTCTATCCTACCTGCCACATGTCTCCATCTCTGATTTCTGGCTTCTTTTATCAAAAACAATAGATATGAGCTGCTCAACTGAGAAACTGAGTACTGGGTGAGAGGGAATCCCACTCTCTTTACATTTTCTGATCAACCCTATCTGCTCTGGAAGGCAAATAATTTTGACTCTGGAATTTATGACACTGCACAAACTGGGTTGGTTTTATGTTAGGCCAAGCCATCGGAATTCACCAATGTCTTCCCCAGCCATTTCAGATCCAATAATGCATCGACTTGTGTCCCGGAGAGGAAGCCATTTGAGATAATGTTTGGAAGACACTCAAAGTGGCCCAGCATATGGAGCAATGGAAAGTGCTTTTCAAATGGCAGCTGTTGTTTTTAAAACAGACTCCAGTGACAAATAGGCAAAGCAGAGATCCTGTTTACCAGTTAGTATATCACACAGATCCTGAGAAAGTCATTGCAATGCTGTGCTTCAGTTTATTCACCCAAAAATAAGAATAGCAGTACCTACCTGATAGAATTAATATGAGAATTAAAGGAGAAAATACATGCAGACTGCTTGGAACAATTCCTGGCACATAGTAATAATAGTAGTAGTAGTAGTAGTAGTAGTACTGTTAGAGAGGAAGGGCAGTGGGAAGAGAGAAGATATAATTACTCCTTTTGGACATCTTGCCTAAAGGAACATAACCTCATTTATGCATATACATATACATATACATATACATATATATATACATGTGACCTGGTGCACATATACATATACATATACATATACATATACTAGTGACCTGGTGCATAAAGTCTGTGCACATTAAAAGGGAATTAATTAGAGAAAATATTTTAATATTGCTCTTTGCCCTTTCTCTATAATAGAAGTGTCAGAGATGAACGAAAATTAATAAAATGTATATGAAAATCTTCCTCCTGTCAGAGTCTGGGGCTTGCCGCAGGACCCAGAATCAAGTCCTCGCCCACCCACGTGCACCTCAAAATTGTGCGAGACCCTGAACTGACCAGCCCCACCCCCATTGGGCTAGATTTAGACCTGGCCGGCCCCAACCCATCAAGCCCCACCGGGTGGGGATATGGCTTCAGGTTGCCTGGCCCGGTGCCGGGGCGGGTGGATAACCTGAGGTCCCCTGTCAAATCCCACCAGGCGGGGGGCACAGCCTTAGGTCCTTGCTGATTGCTTGTTAAGGCTCATATGGGAACTCGGCCTCCACTGTGGGTGCAGCCATCTTGTGTTACAGAATCCGCCTCTGCTGTGGGCACTGCCATCTTTGTGATGGCATGACGGTCAATTTGGATATTCCCTCTTTATTAGATAGGACTAGAGGCACGATGCACAAAATTTGTCCAAAGGGACTGTCTTGGCCCTGGTGCCCTGGCTGCCTCGTGGCCCCACGGACCTGCCAACTGGTTGTTCTGGAAGGTTGTTCTGCCTTCCTGTCTTATTAGCATATTACCTCTTTATTATATAGGATTAATACCTTGTATTTCTTTTCATTAAAGAAATGAATTAATTGAGACTCAAATTTCTCATGACTAAAAAATATTGACTCAAATTTATTGGAAATTGATTATGTTACAGGCACTGTAACAAAACATTTACATGTCATCTATAATAATAAAAGCATTATATTCTAATTATACTGGACAGCCTATCAACCATCTGGACATCCTTCCAGACGACCTTCCAGACTACGTTCAGATGAAGCTGGGGCTGCGAGGGCCGAGGCAAATAGCCGAGGTTGCAAGGGGCTGTGAGGCCTGGCTGAGGCTGTGAGGGGCTGAGAGAGCCAGCCGAGGCAGGGGGGGATGCGAGTTCCAAGCCTCTTGCATGAATTTCATTCATCGGGCCTCTAGTATAATATAAATATTATTTGGAAATTACAATTATTGACTCAGAGATTAAAAATGGGGGCAGAGTAAGTGGATGCTGTACAGACACTCTCCCAGTAACAAACTGGAATTATCAGGTGTACTGATTAATTACAAGGTGTAATGGATTTTTTTCAATAGATGGAGTTACACATATGGGGATATATATGAAATTTGATATGTATGCTATTTTGTTGTATTGACAACAAGCTTCAGAACTTCATATGTCAAATTTGCTGACGTTGCTAACATCATAGATATTTTTACACTTAAAAATATTGAATTTTGTGCCAAAAAAGAGCATTTGTGGAAAGTTCTAATTAATTAATTTATTTTGAAGAAAAGTGCTGCTGAATACTTCGGGAAGCTTATGGTGAACATGCTCCATCTCAAGCTACTTGTGAACGCTGGTTAAAAAGCTTTAAAAGTGATGATTTCGATGTGATAGACAAAGAACGTCCAGGTCAACTGAAAAAGTTTGAAGACCAACAATTACAAGCATTATTGGATGAAGATGTGTGTCAAACTCAAAAACAACTTGCAGAAAGATTAAACGATGCTCAGCAAACAATTTCCGATCATTTACAAGCAATGCGAAAGATTTTCAAGGAAGGACGATGGGTGCCACATCAACTGAATGAAACACAAACGGGAAATTGAAAAGTCATCAGTACAATGTTGCTTCAAAGGCATGAAAGAAAGTCTTTTTTGCATCAAATTGTGACTGGTGATGAAAAGTAGATTTATTTATTTATTTATTTATTTAATCTGAAGGAGCAAGGTCTGATGAATACGGCG
>NW_006296820.1:2423-3953 GCF_000327345.1 Myotis davidii | reverse complement strand
TTCAGATTACCACTTGTTCTGATCAATGGCACACACACACTTTCTGAGCAGCACTTCAAAACATATGAAAAAGTAGAAAATTGGGTTTCTGAATGGTGTGCCTCAAAACAAGAAAAGTTCTATTGGGAAGGTATCCACAAATTACCTGAAAGATGGGGATATGTGTAGGTAGCAATGGACATTACTTTGAATAAAGCAATTTTGATGTTTCTCTTGAAATTATCATGGGGTTTTTTTATTACAAAATCCGCCATTATTAACTGCTACACCTAGTAGAAATAAAATACAGAAAAACTGCCTTAATAATCAATGGATGACTCGCTAGAGAGACCCTGATAATGGAGGACCAAAAGTGGAGACTGCATAGAGACTGGTAGGAGGGGCAGAGTGGAGAAAGGGATGGCCGGGCATCCACAGATAGCAACTGGAGTTCCCGAGAGATATCTCAGCTGTAGGGTTAGCCAATGAGAGCTCTGGGGTCTAATCACCAAGCGGTCCTCCCTCCCCCTGTCCCTGTAAAGAGCACCAGAACTGAGAAGGGTACCCACATAACATCTGGGTGAAAAGCACTGGAGTTGCTGTCTGCCAGGAAGACATGGTGGAAATTCAGGCACCCTCTTAAAGGGCCAACACACAAAATTCCCTGTGTAACCACCCACTTTGTGCTCAGGCAGAGGGAGGGAAGAGTGGACTAGAGCTGTGGGAGCAGAAGCCAGGATCAGGGGCTCTGGGGTTAGAGCTCAGAAGGCAGACACCATGGTTTCCTGTGCTGAGTCAGTCCCCTATGAAGCAGAGAACATCTTTCCCACAAAGACTTTTGCTGTACAGCAGGCTTTGCCTGGGGGGAAGACAGTTGACCCACCCTATTGAAAAACACCTTGCCCCACAGTGCTGAGTTCCTGAGGTCACTTAAGAGGCTAAAAATAATAGTTAGCCTCCAAGTAGAAGCATCTTCCCCATCCTGTTGAAAAAACCCTCTTGCCACACCTGAGGACGATTGCCTGAGGGCAATTCAAGTCAGAATCCTTTCAGTCTGCAGGCAGAGGCAGTCTCTGGAGGCTTTAAGTCTTTGCCTGATCTAATTAGTCAGAAAAAGCGTTTGACACAGTTCTGCACTAGAAGCTGAGAGGTGTAGCAGATGTACTTAATACACAGTGACAAACCCAAACACACAGACAAAAGGAGGAGACAAAGAAACCATCCCCAAAAGAAAGAACAAGAGAATTCTTCAAAAGAAGAGATAAATGAAGCACAGATAAGAAATTTATCTGAAACAGTTCAGGGTAATGATGGTAAAGATGCTCAACACCATGCAAAAAAGATACAGTAACTTTGACTCTGAAAACAGAAATAACGAATGACATACACACATAGATAACACCTTGGAAGGAATACATAGCAGATTAGGGGATGCTGAGGATGGAATAGTGAATTAGAAGACAGAGTTGGAAAAAAATCACTCAATAAGAGAACCAATAAGAAAAACCATTAAAAAACAATAGAACAGCTTAAGGGCACAGTGGGACAACA
>NW_006296820.1:431-2253 GCF_000327345.1 Myotis davidii | reverse complement strand
AAGAATATAAAAAGAAAATGCTTCATCCTTTGGATGTTCAGAATATGACAGAGCTAATCTGCTCTGAACCTGCGTGCAATAAAGATGCCTCCTAACTAACTGGCTTATTAAGGCATCTTGTCCAGCTCGCTGATTTGCAATACAGCAAAATGTGACAATGTTCACATAGTAGGTGTGCCAGGAGAGGCAGAGAGGGAGGAAGGGACAGAGAACATGTTTGAAGAAATAATGGCAGAAAACTTCCCTAACCTGGTACAGGAAAGGTCACACAAGTCCAGGAGGCATAGAGAACCCCAAGCAAGAAGAACCCAAACAGGCCCACGACTGGACACATCATCATTAAAGTCCCAAAAATTAAAGACCAAGGGAGAATCTTAAAGGCAGCAAGAGAAAAGCAAACTGTTACCTACAAAGGAGCTCCCATCAGGCTGATACCTGATTTCTCATCAGAAACTCTACAGGCCAGACGGGAATGTCATGAAGTACTAAAGGTAATGGAAAGCTAGGATCTGAGACCAAGATCACTATATCCAGCAAAGGTTTTCATTCAGAATAGATGGTTAAATGAAGAGCTTCCCAGTGGGGGTAGGGGGAAGGCTGAAAGACTACATCACTCCTAAGCAGTACCTGTACATTTTGCTGTGAGTTTGTGTGTGTGTGCCCTCTTGCAAAGGGCTTTAGAGGCAATCTCCCTAAGAGTGACTCCCAGGAGTGAAGGAAAAGGAGACAATATGTGATTCTTCCCCCCCCCCAGGCTGAGCCCTTCTGTCCCTGCTTTTCCCAGCCTGTGATGTGCCCCTGGGGGTCTGATCCGAAGGATGGATGAAGTGAAGGGTTAGTTCATAGAACCTCCGACCAGGTTGGGAGAGAAGGTGAGGCAGACTCTGGTGGCAGAAAGAACTTAAAGAGTGTGGAGGGGGAGTTTATAGGGAGGACTCTGGCCCTGGGAGAAGGGCTGGAAGACCCTGGATCCCTGGGAAGGAATGCGTGGGTGGGTGCACACAGGGGAAAACTGAGGGGTAAGACCACTAGGCCCCTGGCCCCTCCTAGGAATGAGGGACGGGCCCCTCTTGAGAATGTTGGGAGAGTCCTGTGGAACCCGGTCCCTGGAGGGCTGGTCACTCACTTCCCCACACCGGGCCTAGGCTGGGACCTAGCTGAGGCAGGTGCCTAGGCTGCTCAGAGCATCACTCCCAGAACTCTGGGTCCTGGTCACCTACTGGACATGCAGGGCCACCTGGGAACAATAGGGTGTGTGTGAGGGAGGCAACAGGAGTGAGAATCAGGCCTTGTGCTCTCTCTGGGGGGAGGAGGGAGAGCAAGGAGGGACCGCATTCAGCACAGGTTCATGTACACGATGAAGGCACAACCCAGGAGCACCCTGATGCCGATGTCAGCACTTTATTATCTTCAGCCCCGATCTGAGCGCCGCCTGGGCATCCAAAGGAACAGGAGCCTGGGAGGCAGGGGAGTGAGTGATGTTCACTTAAAAGAACAGAAATGCGGGAATGCTGGCTGTCCTGGGCCCTTCCCCATCAGCCCTCAACATCGCCCCTCGCCCCGCCATGTGGGGACATCGAGGCAGCCAGGTGTGTGCCCAAGGTCACACTCAGAAGGGATGCTGAATTTACTGCTGTTGCATCTGACTAAACTCCTTTTCCCGAAGTTCACTCCTTTTGATCTTGCCAGTGACGGTTTTGGGCAGCTCAGGGACAAACTCCACCTGGGTGAGGAGAAAGCAAACCATCCTGAGTCCTGCTGTCACTTCCTAACAGTCCCCACTCCGCCCTTCACCCTGCAAGTCCCCCAAACAGGCTGCATT
>NW_006296820.1:0-408 GCF_000327345.1 Myotis davidii | reverse complement strand
CCTGCTCTCACTTCCTACCAGTCCCCACTCCTCCCTTCACCCTGCACGTCCCCCAAACAGGCTGCAGCAGGTGGTGGCCTCAATGGTGGGGCCAAGTATGTCAGGTCCTTCTCCTGAACCCCTGAAGCTGGCTGCAGTCCTGTGACATGTTCTGACCAATGACATGTGGGGGAGTGAAGCGTGCCACCTCTCATAGGAGAGTCGGAACCTCTGAGCCTGGCCACCCTCTCTATCCCTCTCTGACCGCACCTGGCAGGTCTGTACGTGGTGGCTGCTCAGGGTGGGCAAGTGACTGTGGGGTTCTTTGTTACAATAAGATGGTTTCCCACATGGGTACACGCCCTACAGGGTGTCAATTTGATTTTTAAGGGGAGTAATTGGAGAATGAGTTATCAACAGTGAATTTTT
>NW_006296819.1:0-437 GCF_000327345.1 Myotis davidii | reverse complement strand
TCAATTTTCCCTACCTCAATTTTACCTCTATGATAAAACCCTCTCCCTCATTTTCCCCCTTTTGTTGTCCTGATTCTCTTGCCCTATTACTACTTTAGATTTTCCCTATTCCTTCTGTTTACCTCCTGTCAAAATTTCACCCTACTTATATATCCTATTTCCAATCCACTGCTCTAAATCCCTATACACATATCGCTTATCTTTCTTCACTATCCAAAAAATTTTTTTCTTTCTATTGTTTTGTTGCTGTTTGCTTGGTTGTTGAGTATATTGTTGGGTTTTTTTTTCTTTTTCTTTTCTTGTGTGTCTGTGTCTGTGTGTTTTAGGACTGGTTCTGAGATTGTTTTTCTTTTTCTTTTTCTTTTTTCTGCTGTTTTTTTCCCTCCCTCCACCCCCTCCACCCTCGGGTTATTTTTGTGCTTCTGTTTTCCCTTGCC
>NW_006296818.1:261042-265282 GCF_000327345.1 Myotis davidii | reverse complement strand
GCGTCTGCCTATATCGCCGCCATCTTCTGTCCCCCCAAAATTATTAATGATAGGTATTTGTCGCCATTTTTATTCTTTATGTCTGTGTTCCTTCTTCCCTTCCTATTTCTTCTTTTTAAAGAAGACCCTTTAGCATTTCTTGCATTGCTGGTTTGGTGGTAATAAACTCCCTTAGTCCTATTTTGTCTGTGAAGGTACTGATTTCACCCTCAATTTTGATTAATAGCCTTGCTGGGTACAGTATTCTTGGATTCAGTCCCTTCCTTTGCATGACTTTTGTATATTTCATTCTATTATTCCCTTCTGGCCTGATGTGTTTCTGTTGAGAAATCAGTCTCTAGTCTGAAGGGGGATCCTTAGTAGGTAACTTTCTGTCTCTCTCTGGCATCCTTTAAGCTTCTTTGTTGTTGGTGTTTGCCACTTTAATTATAATGTGTCTTGTGTTGGTGTTTGGGGGTTCTTCTTGTTTGGGACTCTGTGAGCTTCTTAGTTGTGTGAGTTTTTTCTTCCCTATATCAGGGAAGTTTTCTGTCATTATTTCTTCAAACAGGTGTTCTACCCCTTGCTCAGTTTTCTCTCCTTCTGGGACCCATATCATGCAAATGTTGTTTCATTTCGTATTGTCTCAAAGTTCCTTTAGGCTCTCCTCCTGTTTTTTAAGTATTTTCCTAGATCATTGATGGCAAACCTATGACACGCGAACTCATTTTTTTGGTTGATTTTTCTTTGTTAAATGGCATTGAAATATATAAAATAAATATCAAAAATATAAATCTTTGTTTTACTATGATTGCAAATATCAAAAAATTTCTATATGTGACACGGCACTAGAGTTAAGTTAGGGTTTTCAAAATGCCGACACACCGAGCTCAAAAGGTTTGCCATCACTGTCCTAGATGCTACTCTGCTTGTGTATTTTTTCCAACCTTGTCTTCTAGCTCACTGATGTGGCCCACAGCTTCTCTAGTCTACTGTTGATGCTTTCTATTGAGTTCTTTATTGCAGCGATATCATTTTTCATTTCTTCTTGGTTCTTCATTTCCTCTTGGTTCTTACACATGTGAAATTTGTCATCCATCCTTTTCAGCGACCTTATGACCATTGCTCTGAATTCTTTTTGACATATTGCTTGCCTCCATTTCAGGTACTTCCTTTTCTGGTGATTCTTCCTTTTCTTTCGTATGTGGGCTGTTTCTTTGTCTCCCAATGATAGCTCCTCTCTGGATGTCTGGTTATGTAGTTCTCTCTGTCCTGCATTGAATTAAATGCAAAAACTACAACACAACAAGACACAAAGCAGAGGCCACCAAAGACAAATGTATTCACGATACTAATAAATCCAAATAAAGGTGTCCACCAGAGATAAGAGTGTGAGGGGATAGAAAAGAGTGCAGAAATGATACTGAAGAAAGGAAAAAATTTAAGAGAGAAAAGAAAGAGAAGAAAAAAGAACGGGGGAAAAATATATGCCTATGGGGAGAAAACTCCAATAAAACAACTAATCCAAAAAAACGCAAACAACAAACACACAGAGATGAATGCAAACTATCTACAACTAATCCAAAATATGTAAACTATAAATCTTTAAACAATAAACACCCAGATGAATCTGTGGAAGCAGAGCTTATTTCCAGAAGATAAGGTCAAGGAATTTAATGAATGGGGAAATAGCCACAATTCAGTATAGAGGAGGTAGATAGAGAATGAGTGTATAAGAAAAAAAAGTAGAAAACTAAATACAAAAAAAGAAAAAAAATGTATATTAAAGCTGCTTAGATTTTAAAAGTATAAGCATGGATTGCCAATTCCACTTGATGTAAACAAAACTTTTTATACATAATATATATATATATGTATGTGTGTGTGTATATATATATATGTGTGTGTGTGTGTATATATATATATATATATATATATACTTTTCCCTTTCTTTATTCTATTTATGTATTCGTTTACTATTGGAAAAGGAGACTAGAGAGGAGATAGGCCTGAGTTTGTCATTGGAATTTGTTAAGCTATTAGTAGAAGAGGAGAATCATTGAGGTGAGGAAAAACAGAAGTTTAAAAAAAAAGGAAAAAGAGAAAAAAACAAGCAATCAAATTCAAATTAATCAACAATTAACACCAAGACAGATAAAAAGAAAAAGGCAAAAGAAAAAAAAAGGAAGAGAAATAAAATTTGGATAGTGAAGAAAGAGAAGACAAAAGTATGTATGGACTTGGAGCAGAAATTAGATATATGAGTAAGATCAAGTTTTAACAGGGAGTATAGAGAGAGGATAGAGAAAAACTAAAGCAGGAACAAGGTAAGAGAAACAGGACAAAAGGGGGAAGTGAGGAAGAGAGTGTTAACATAAAGGAAAAATTGAGATAGAGTAAAGTAATACTAAAGGAAAAATAAGAATAGAATGTAGAACATTAATCCCAAAATAAGATAAAGAAAAAATAAAACTCAAAAAGGTAAAATACTAGTAGTAATAATAATAATTAAAAATAAAAATATAATGTAAAAGGTAAAATCAGTGAGAAAAAGAAAAATTTATTTTCTCAAGTAAAAGATAAAAAGTGAAAGTGTGAAGTAGTGAAGGTCATTCAATTCTCTACTGTTCTGCTTGGCAGGTCTGTTTCCTGTCAGGTAGACAGCACAGTATTGAAGTTCCCTGCGCTCCACCGCTCCTCTGTGTCATAAGCAGTCTGTTTTCAGGCAATCAGGGTTTCTTTGTTTCTCAGCCTACCTTTAGTTGTATTTACACAAGAGTCAATTTCTGATACAACCCCTGGTTGGCAGTGTTTCTGTATTGATATCTGGTGATAAAAGTCCCCTCCCCTGCCCAGTGGTTAGATTTCTTCCCCTGCAGCACTCACTACTGTGTTGGGGGATATAGACTGCCCTAGAGCTGGTTTTCTGCTCATCTCTCCCCACTCTGAACCCCACCCAGGTTCCACAAAAACAGCTTTCCCCTGCAGTCTGTGTTTTTTTAATTGGATCATCCTATATACTGGACTTAGCAATCAAAAGCGACGATTTAAAAAGAAAAACAAAAACAAAAAAAGCCACAGGATGCACGCAGACTCGCCTCTTTTTTCCCCTGGCACTTGGCAGCCAGTATACTGATAGAACTTCAGGCTGCCTTTTTGGGCCCAGCCCTGCTGTGGGATAATTTCTATAGTCCCCTTCTTCCAGTAGCCCCGTGGACCCCCTTCCACATTTGAGGGGTATGCTGACCCCAACAGCCGCGGATTTCGTGGGGCACAGTCTTCCTCTGAAACTCTATTTCCTGCTAGGTGCGTTTTGCACAAGTTTCTCCCTCCAGCCTGGATCCCACCGCTCACCTTTCCCTCCGTGATATCTGACCTTTCTGTCCACCCATTGCCTCAACAGCTATATTTAATTCACCAATTCTGGTGGATATAATCGATTCAGCTCTTCCTTCTGTCTGCTCTGAGAGAAGCCGCAGGGCTCATCCACATATTCGCGCTGCTTTGTCTCCTCCTGTACAGACTTTCTAGGCGCCCGTGGTCAGAGAGGATGGAGTTTTGGGTTTCCTGGTTTCGCAGCTGAGGCAGCTGTTCCCTGGCTGGTGTGGCTGTAGGGTCCCGGATGTATCTGAGGTTTCCCCGGTTGAAGGTGAGGCTGGGCTTCAGATCACCAACAGTCTCCCCTCCAAGATGGCATGGTCTCTGCCGCAGAGCTGGCCGCTCCAGGAGAGATTTCAGCAGCACTAGAGGCTGCCTGGTCAGGGGAGCCCCGTCGGTAGTCCCCAACAATTCCTTGGAATATAGCTGCCCCTCGCTTACAAATATAGACACTTCCCGAGCATCCACACTCTCCTTTCCGTCTCTCACTCACACACTATCTTGCAGCCTTCCGTCCCGTTGGCAGCCATCTTGGATCCCCCTCCTCTATATTTCTTAATGCTGAGCTCCATTTTCCTTCTAAAAGTTGATTTTCATTGTAACTTGAAGAGCAGGAATCTTTCTATCCTATAAAGTCTCTGTTGTCTCTTTCATCTTGGCCTTCCCTATGAACTTGCTTACCCTTTATCTCTACTCTTTAAGGAAAGAACCTGATACATAGTCCAGTTTTGTTGTATCTCAAGCTAGTGGAATAAGCTACTAACCCTATATCTTACCATTACTAAATAATAATAATAATAATAATAATAATAATAATAATGTAATAGCAGCTGCTAATAGTTGCCGAGTGCTTCCTATAATCTTTGTTGTAAATCTCATTTAT
>NW_006296818.1:252555-260635 GCF_000327345.1 Myotis davidii | reverse complement strand
ATATTATTTTTTGGAATGAGTTGGAGAATATATATATTTCTATAATGTTAAACATTCATTTGTATAATATTGAATGAAATACTTTCCCAAAATTTCCAAATCCCATTTTTTGTCTTTAAATCTGTTGCAGAGAAACGCCACATTTTTTTTAAACACTTCCTTCCATCCATATTCCTCTGTTCATAATATGCCCCTTACTCGGAATGTCCACCATAATCTTTTATCTCATTCCATGTCTACATTTTCCTTTAATATATTCCCTCAATAAGCTTATTCTAAATGTGTTTAACATTTAGGAATACAATTTTTTTCAGATCATTAACAAATATTTAGTGAACAAATTTCATTGCTTGGTATATTAAGATTATAAAGACAAGGAAAGAATACAGGAAACTAGTGATTTATTAAACATCAGTATATACCAGACATATTACCGAGGTGTTTTCACTTAATATCTCTTAATTCTTTTTATGTACAGTGGGACCTTGACTTACGAGTGTCCCGACTAACGAGTTTTTCGAGATACGAGCCGTCTCTCGGCCGATTTTTTGCTTTGAGTTGCGAGCTAAAATTCGGGTTATGAGCCAGCTTCAGATATCCCACCGCTAGTTGGTGCAGTGAATGTCACAGTGAACGCCACAACATCAACCCAGCATTCAATTCATTGTAATGGTGAAAATTGATTTGACATACGAGTAATTTGAGTAACGAGCTCCGTCACGGAATGAATTAAACTCGTAAGTCAAGGCCCCACTGTATAAGAAAACTTATACATAAAGTGGATTAAAGAGATGAAACTCGCACAGCTAGTAACAAAGTGAGGTTGGAATTAAACTAGTCAATCTGCAAATGATAGCATCCTAACTAGTTTAGGAAAAATATAGTATAGGCCATGGGTGGGCAACCTTTTTGTGAGTGCGTGCCAAAATCAGCAAAATCTCTGACTCAATTTTTCTGCGTGCCAACCCTAATTTTTTGAGAACATGTTACGACTACTTGATATCTCTTAAGGTGTACGTATGTGAAGAACCTTGAAGAAATAATAAAATTCATTCGAGTGACAAAAACACAGTATATGATGAAAAAAGATTCACAAGCGTATGTGGATGAAACCAAAACACTGGTCGGATCTAGGAAGGCTGGGAGAGTTAAGGCAGAGGCATAGAAATCGCTCTTCCCCTCTCTCATCAATCCATGCCTATGATGGTCTTTAAGATAACTTATGTAAAATTATTTATTTATCTAAGATGCACCTACACTGAATTTACCTGAAAAATAAAAAAGTCGATATTAAGAAAAAATTGTAAATGGAAGATTATAAGAGAGGGTTTCGCGTGCCAGCAAAAGTTACTGGTGTGCCATGTTTGGCACACGTGCCAGGTGTTGCCCATCCCTGGTATAGGATACCTCGGAGATACTGCAGGTTCGATTCTAGCCATCACAATACAGTGAGCACTGCAATAAAGCAGGGGTCCTCAAACTTTTTAAACGGGGCCAGTTCACTGTCCCTCAGACCGTTGGAGGGCCGGACTATAGTTTTAAAAAAAAACTATGAACAAATTCCTATGCACACTGCACATATCTTATTTTAAAGTAAAAAAACAAAATGGGAACAAATACAATATTTGTATTTGCATGTGGCCCGCGGGCCGTAGTTTGAGGACCCCTGCAATAAAGTAAGTCACAATCTTTTATTTGTGGAGGGTCTTCAATTGGTGAAAAGCGTAACATCTGTCAATTGCAGTGAAACAAAGTGCAAAAAAATGAGGTATGCCTGTATTTATTGGAAAGATACTGGGGTATGACATGAGCCACAAAAAGAACAGGGATATAGTTGGTCCTCAAAAGGGAAGTGCTACCAGGAACACTGAGATTGCTAGGTTTTTTAAAAAAAATTGTTTCTCTTTTGTGCCATTTGGTTCCAGTCTCTCTTATTGCAGACCAAAAGTTTAGAATTGAGAACATTCCAGAGTTGAAAATTCAGTTTTCTATTCTTGAATTAATATCTTAAGGAGGTTGAGGAAGGACACATAGGAGACATGGCCACTGGGGTTCCAATCTTGTATATTAGGGTTATTGCCAGAAAAAGGTGGCTCAGTGTAAAGTGGGTAATACCATGCCAAGTAGCGTATATTGGTATTTAGATCTATTTTCAAACTCACATTTTTGCCAATACTTTAAAATACATTGTATCACTGAGAAGATTTATAATGAAGTAGTTGCAGAAATAGGACCTATAGAATATAAGCAAGGAAGTACATGAAAAGCATGAAATAGTAAAAGGGATATAATATGTTCTGAATTATCACTTTAGTTTAGGATGAAGAGGCATTTGATATGGATGTTGAAAGATAAGCTCATTTTAGAAATAAATACTTTCCAAGTAGAGTATTCAATATAAACAAAAGTGAGAATAAGTGAAGCAAAGTAACTGTGAAGAGACCAATCTAGAAGAGTGCCCAGGATTCAAATCCTGATGCTTCTGATTATAAAACCAATGTTTCCATTGCACTTGACATTAACCAGTGTATAGAATAAGCACTAAATAAAATACTCTGGAAGGTGTAGACAGATCAGTTTAGCAGCCCTGTATATGTGTACAATTAAAGGGCCTAAGGTAGTAGCATTAAGAAAGAATGGTATGGCTTTGAGAAAAAAAAATGTAATCGAAATGTAAAGACTGTGAAAAATAAACAGGTTAGAACAAGTAGATTAGAGGAATGTTTAGTGTTACTGACTGATCTAGGAAAAGATCTTTTACAGGGATATTGTTTGTTCTGACAGGGTTAAGGCGATAGAGAGCAATCTTAATTGAAATATACTGAGACATAAAAAATGGTAAAAAGTCAGAACCAGAGATTTGGGAGCAAGGTATGAAACTTAGTGAGCTTTCAAAGGACTACATGTGCAAAAAAAAAAAAAAAAATGTGAGTGGTGGACTAAAACTTATGAATACCCACACAGTTAGTATGAAATAGAGGTGGAATTTTAGTTTTACTGCTAATGTTCCTTGCCATCATTTTCTGTTTTGTGTTTTCTGTATGGTCTCTATAAGTAGACTATGCACACCTTCAAGCTGCCATTAGATTTAATAGTTGTATATGCTGGGATCAAAGTACGTACTTAAAAAACACATATTTTCATCAGTTATTTTAATACTTCTTAGATTATGATGCTCTATGTAACTTTAATGATATATTTTAAAGAATTCTAATTTGTTAAAATGTGATACCCAAATATATCAATTACTGGCATATCTTATGATTTCCTTTGCCTCAAAACCCACTACTTCATCTAATAACCTTGGCCATATGTTACAAAAGACTACCTGTGAAATACTTTAAATGGTCCCTAGTTTGTCTATATTGAAGGTACTGTGTGTTAATGGAAGAGCAGATAGATCATTTTAGAATTAGTAGTATAATATACTTTTAATGTGTAGTATTTTTGATATCTTAATAGGTTGAAAATGAAAAATGTGAACCATGTATTTGCAGATAGTCTTATAGCACTGATTTCTAAATTTGCAACAGGGTATTAATTAATGGCCACAGTTTATTCTTTTTAAGTATCATAATATTGGTACATTGGAATTAGAATTTGTTTTAATCAAGTACTAGAGATACCTTAGGTTTGTCAGCATACGATTGAAATTCATTCCTTACCACTGCAAAATCACAGTTTCTGTTCTCCCCTTACACCACCCCACCTCTAAATTTTTATTAGTTTCATACAAGTAGTAGTAGTTTGGGGCTTAACATAATATCCATTTATACCCACTTTGTATACATCTCAGGGCACTATAGACTCAGTGAAAGAGAACTAATGTCTGTATTTTAATCAACTGTATTTTTGATATTTCTCTTGTTTTCTCCTTTACAGGGAGTTGATTTTCATATGGAGTAAACTTCAGCTTAAGTCTAATCCTTCAAAACAAGTTTTTGTAGATCAATGCTACCAGCTTTTAAGAACAGCAACTAATGTGAGAGTCATATTTCCTTTCATGAAAATCATTAAAGATGAGGTAAATAGGATATATTTACCCTTCATTTCAAATGAAATTTAAATGACAGTTCACTGAATCTTGAATATCTTATGACAGAATTAATTTGATTATAAATTTGAAGAGGAGGATATAATTAAATAAGTTTGTCACTTTTGTAGAGTTTTAACTAATTTGCAGGCGGACTTTATATATCTACTAGAGGCCTGGTGCATGACATTCATGCCTGATCTGCACCCTCTTGAAATCTGGGACCCCTCAGGGAACTCGGGAGATTCGGGGGATGTCCAACTGCCGGTTTAGACCTGCTCCTGTGGGCCTAAACTTGCAGTCGGACTTCCCCTGAGGGGTCTTTAGCACTGCTGCGGAGGCAGGAGAGGCTCCCACCACCGCCACTGTGCTAGCCAGCCATGAGCCTAGTTTCTGGCTGCCCTGAGGGAGCACACTGACCACATTCCTGCATTGAGCATCTGCCCCCTGGTGGTCAGTGTATGTCATAGCAACTGGTCATTCCACCATTTGGTCAATTTGCATATTAGCCTTTTATTATATAGGATAGGCAATACCTACTCACTGTTTTAAAGAAATACAGCTCAGCCCTAGAAGGTTAGGCTCAGTGGATAGAGCATTGGCCTGCAGACTGAAGGGTCCTGGTTCAAATCGGTCAAGGGCACATGCCTGGGTGCAGGCTCGATCTCCAATAGGGGGCATGCAGGAACCATCCGGTCAATGATTCTCTCCCATCATTGATGTTTTTATCTCTCCCTTCTTTCTTCCTCTCTGAAATTCAATAAAAATATATTTTTTAAAAATACAGTTCATAGTTTTAAGTCTGGTGTTTAGGTGAAAAGAAACCATGAATACAAGGTATTTTTGAAACTTAAGGACACATTTTTAAAGTGTTTATTTTAGGTAATAGTATAAATCCATTATCTGTTTTTAAAAATAGTTCTGAAGTTTTTGATGGGTCACTTGCAAGTGAGTACAATTCTACATGACTTATGTAGATATGAAAATAGATCCTGCAAAATCCCTTAACTTTTCCCCTCAATTATTAACAATTTTGAATACAAAGATAGAAAAAATAAAGCTACCCTACTTTTTTGGGGGAGTGGGGGTAATCCTCACCCGAGGATATATTTCCATTGATTTTGAGAGAGATTGGAAGAGAAGGGGAGAGACAGAGAGAAAGAAACATTGATGTGAGAGAGACATATTGATTGGCTGCTTCCTGCACATGCCCCGACCAGGGCTGGGGATTGAGCCCGCAACTGAGGCTGTGCCCTTGACCGAATTCAAACCCAGGACCCTTCAATGCTCAGGCCAATGATCTATCCACTGAGTCGAACTGGCCAGAGCTACCCTACATTTTAACTAAATCTTTATGTGGGTTACTTTTAAATGTATAAGGAGGCATCCATTAAATAATATATATTTTTCTTACATATTTATGCATTTATCACATCACTCATTAGATGTAGAACCATGTAGTGATCATATTTCCATGATATAAAGTTGGCAGCATTATATCAGAGATATAATGGTTTGTTTTGTTTTGTTTCCTATTTATTTTGCTAACGGCTTAAATGGCTATGAAATGTCATTCAGATGCATCGCATCGTTAAAGTTAACCTCTCTCCATACCAAAAAAGAGGAAAAAAAAACCCCAAAGTATGCTATAGAATACTTACCAACATTCAAAGTGCATCAGAGTCACCTGTAAAACATTTCTAAAAATAAAGATATATCTGTATTTTTTTACATGATTCTCATTTGCATAAAAAAATTGAGAGACTTTGTTAAAGAAAGTTTATAATATAGGTGAAGTTCAGCCAGTTATCATAAAGCTTTCTTGTTTTCACAATTTTCACAAGTCTGGTCAACCTAAGAATACATTATAAGAGGAAAAATTCTCAAAGATGAAGTCAGTATTAAAAATGTGCTTAATTTTTTACTGTCCTAAAAAGGTTTTTATTAATGGAATATGTTCACTCACATGCCTCCGTGCTATGAAAAGAGGCACAGACAATGCTGTATGAGTTCAGAAGGAGACATTACAGATGGCATATTTGAAAGGCTTCACAGTGGAAGATGCTTTCAGCTGTGTTTTGAATGATAGAGGAGGATAATACTAATATTTGTATTTTGAAGCACTTTTGCCTCATTATTTGTTTCTCACAACTGTCCAGTCTCATTAATAGCGTAGCAGAGAAACCTGGGGAAAGTGTGTAGGAGATGAAATTAATCAGAGGGACTGCAGGAAGTGGGGGTGGGTTTGCTGTTGGAACTTCAGTCTGTAAATATAATGGAATTGTTACAGAATTTCAGGTAAGGAAATGTCCTGTTCCCTTTTGTCCTTTTACAATGAAATTTTTAAACTTAGGCAGCTGGGTACATTATAACTTCATTTGAAGCAAGAGGAGGAATTCTGTTTGGAAGCAGTGAATTTTGAATTTGTCCTATCTGGAAAATCTAGGTGGGAATATCTAATTGTAACAGACAATTAGCAAAAGGCAATTCTTTTTGAATTCAGAAAAGAATTTCAAGGTGGAAATGATAGATTGATAGGAAATTCAGTGGAATAGATCTGATCCCATTTACTCTGTAAACATTTACTCAAAGGTCACTATATGCCAACTTCTATGCTAACCATAGGAGGATATAAAAAATGAGATACTGTATTACTTAGGAATTCAAAGTCAGAAGCATGGGCACACACAGATTGTTATGAAATAATATATACATGCTTTAGAAATAAGTATAAGTTATTCTCAGTGGAAAGAATGGGGAATGTTTAACTCTACCCCAGGGCAGGGGCCAGAAAGAATGGTGAGAAAAACGTTCAGAGTAGAACTGATTCTCAAAGAATGAATCGGAGATGGGTAGGAATTTACCAACTAGATAAAGTGGGATTATGATGTGAAAGTTAAGGCCTGCTTGTGGAACTGTAAGTAGTTAAGCAGGGTTACATAGCATTTAAAGGATTAAGAGGATGTGAGCATGGTAAGGTACTCTTCCTCTCTGTCATCTATAATATACCTTATGCAGGCAGTATGATGTACACATACACACAGTTTTAAAGATATCATTTTTGTACTTCTTTCTATTCAAACAAGCATTTTGATAACTCTAAATCATTAGCAGTGTTATTTATAGCTTGAATTAGCGTGGGCAGACAATAGATTCCCAAGTAAAAGCTTATGCAGTTATCTTTGAGAAGTAAAAATTTCAAAGCTTGAATAATTTGCAGATAACTTCCAGTACGTTCATTGTTCTGATACCTTATTAGTTTTGGAAGGATTATAATTGCCCTTTCCATGTGGCCTATACTTCTCCCCTTATTTGGATAATAATACTTAAGTAACAGAAGCAATATTATCCAGTGCAGCTTTATGAAAGAGTTTCCATAAGCAGTTCTTTAAAAAAAAAAAGTCTAGTTATTTTTTAAGATCAAAATTTGATAAATGTGTTTAAATACATATAATGTAACCCTTCTGCCACAGAATGTGAGGTAAGTACATAAAGTAAACAGAATCTAGATTTGTAAGAAACTACTCCTCATAAGTTTATGAAGCACTTTGTATTTTATTTTATTTTTTTTAAATATATTTTATTGATTTTTTACAGAGAGGAAGGGAGATAGAGAGTTAGAAACATCGATCAGCTGCCTCCTGCACACCCCCCACTGGGGAAGTGCCCGCAACCCAGGCACATGCCCCTGACCGGAATCGAACCTGGGACCCTCCAGTCCGCAGGCCAACGCTCTATCCACTGAGCCAAACCGGTTTCGGCAGCACTTTGTATTTTAAATCACCATAAGGTTATGAAGCATTTTGTATTATAATTAACTAGAGGCCCGATGCACGAAATTCATACACTCGGGGGTGGGGGTGGGGGGTGTGGTCCCTCAGCCCAGCCTGCGCTCTCTTGCAGTCCAGGAGACCTCAGGGGGTTGTCTGACTGATGGCTTGGGCCCACTCCCTATGGACTGTCAGTTGGAGATTCTTAGTGTTGCCATGGAGGCAGGAGAGGCTCCCGCCACCACCACTGCACCGCCAGCCCTGAGGCCAGCTTCTG
>NW_006296818.1:238314-251704 GCF_000327345.1 Myotis davidii | reverse complement strand
TTCAGGCTGGGGGTGACTGAAGCTCCCAACTGCTCCTTTTCTCTTTTTTTTCTTTTTTTTATTCTGGGCCAGCTTTAGCTTTGAGGTTGTCTCCAGCTCTTAGGCCTCCGCTGCTGAAAGCAGGTTTCTTGCGTTTGTTTACCTTCTGTATTTGTAACCATGTTGCAATCCTGCTGGCTGAAGCCCAGCGACTACAGCAGGTTTCTGGAGTTTTGTTTAGCTTCTATATTTGTAACATAGTTGCTTAGAGTTGCAGCTCAGAGGCCGGCAGCAGCAGGCAGGGAACGTTGGAGTCCTCAGTCACTGAAGCAAGCAAGCCTCATCTTCGCTTCCAGCTGCCTGGCTGCCAGCCGCCATCTTGGTTGGCAGTTAATTTGCATATTGCCCTGATTAGCCAATGGGAAGGGTAGCAGTTGTACACTAATTACCATGTTTCTCTTTTATTAGATAGGACTAGAGGCCTGGTGCACGAATTCGTGCATCAGTGGGGTCCCAGGATTAGTCTGAAACCGGTTCTCTGACATCCCCCAGGAGGTCCCGGATTGTGAGAGGGCACAGGCCAAGCCAAGGTACCCCACCAGTACACGATCAGGCCCGGGGAGGGATGCAGGAGGTTGGCCAGCCAGGAAGGGCTCCAGGGCGTGTCTGGCCCGTCTTGCTCAGTCCCAGTTGGTCAGACCCCAGCAGCAAGCTAACCTACTAGTCAGATAATCTGCCCCCTGGTGGTCAGTGCATGTCATAGCGAGTGGTTGAGCAGCCTTAGCATATTGTTAGCATATTACACTTTGATTGGTTGAATGGCTGACTGGATACTTAGCCTAAATACGATAAGTCTTAACAAACTTAAAAATTAAATAAATTGGAAGTGAAAATGCTATCTTTTGCAAATTATTCTCAAGTTTAAAAAGATTTATTTACATATTACAAAAGATTTAAGGCTACCCATTAAGGAAAATTGTACAATTGAAATACTGTGTTTATTTAGCTTTCATTTCAGAGTTTTAATTTAAAAAGATAAACTAGTTTGTATAATATTTAAAAGGTATTTAGTAGTAATATATATATATGTATATTTTGTTTTTATTCAGGTTGAAGAAGAAGGCTTACAAATTTGTGTTGAAATATGTGGTTGTGCTCTACAACTAGACCTTCATGATGATCCCAAAACTAAGTGTCTAATTTATAAAACAATTGCACATTTCTTGCCAAATGATTTGGAGATCCTCAGGATTTGTGCACTCTCAATATTTTTTCTTGAGCGCTCCTTGGAAGCTTATCACACTGTTGAAGAGCTTTACAAATGTCCAGATGAAGAATATAATGAAGGCACCAGTAGTGTTCAAAATCGTGTTCGTTTTGAATTACTTCCAATTTTGAAAAAGGGATTGTTTTTTGATCCTGAATTCTGGAACTTTGTAATGATTAAGAAAAACTGTGTAGCATTACTGAGTGATAAATCAGCAATCAAATTTCTAAATGAAAATACACTGGAAAATTCTATAGGTAATCTAAAAAAGACATTGGAACAGAAATGTTTAGATGAAGGTGTTGACTCTTTTACAGATCAAAGCACTGGAGAGCTTGATCCTGATGATATATCTGGAGTACAACCTAAAGGCCATGTTAACACAAAGAAAAACCTTACTGCTCTTAACACTTCTAAAGTAGACCACAGTGTCCCAAGGCATCGATGTATGTTATGTAATAAGGAATTTCTAGGTGGTCACATTGTAAGGCATGCCCAGGCTCATCAGAAAAAGGGCAGTTTTTCCTGTGTTATATGTGGTAGGAAATTTAGAAACAGAGGACTTATGCAGAAGCATTTAAAAAATCATGTTAAAAAAATACAAAGACATCAAATTACTGTAGCTCAACAGGAGGATCAGGAAACTCCTGCTTTGGAAGAAATAAACTTTTCCAATTCTTCAATTTCATTTGAAAACGGAGATTTCAATAATAAAGATTTGGAAATACCGACTAGTAATACTTCCAATGATGGAAACGAAGCAGTCATCCCTGAGCATGTGGCTGAATTCACTGAAATTCCCGTAAGTGTATCAGAAGATGTCATTGAAAACATTGAAAATGGCAGTCCTGACACTTATATAAATAATGTATTGGAACCTTTAATTGTATGTGAGGATGATTACGAGGAGGAAGAGGATGAAGAAGGTGATTATGAAGAAGATGATTATGACCTGAATCAAGAAACTCCAGCACTTCATAAAATTAATGGAACTTTGTGCCATCCAAAAGACATATATGATATAGATCAAAAAGGAAACTTTAAGTGCCCTGCTCTTGGTTGTGTTAGGATATTTAAAAGAATTGGATTTCTCAATAAACATGCAAGGACTGCACATCCAACTGACTTAAATGTGCGACAAACGGTAATGAAGTGGAGCAAAGGAAAATGCAAATTTTGTCAAAGGCAGTTTGAAGATTCTCAGCATTTTATAGATCACCTTAATAGACACAGCTATCCAAATGTGTACTTTTGTTTGCATTTTAACTGCAATGAATCGTTTAAGCTGCCATTCCAGCTTGCTCAGCACACAAAAAGTCACAGAATATTTCAGGCCCAGTGTAGTTTTCCAGAATGCCATGAGCTTTTTGAAGATCTTCCTCTGTTATATGAACATGAAGCTCAGCACTATTTAAGTAAAACACCAGAATCATCTGCACAACCAAGAGAAGCAGTTGCTTGGGATGTTCTTACAGACTCAAATAATAGTTATCAGGAAAAAGACTCATCTAGTAATGAGAAACAAGCTATTAGCCTGCCAGTTTGTACTAGCAAATCAAGGAAAGATTCTACAGAACCAAAGACATGTATAGACAGTATGGAAAAGAAGACAGACAGTTTAGTTCAGAATGGAAATGAACATTCTGATGACACTGTTTCTGATATAAGCTTGACAGACCAAAAGATGCCTGACCTAGAGCCAAATTCTGAAAATAATTGTAGTATTATTGATTTAGTCAATGGACACGGTGGAATAGAACAGACATCTTTAGTTTCATCAGGTTCTGCTATGAAAATTGATACAAATAGAATCAGAACAGAAAATGGCTCCATTTTACCCAATGTTGTATCACAAGAACACAGTACCCTGCCAGTATCTCAGGCACCATCCAAACCAAATCTGATGAGTGAACATACTTCATATGGCTTAATTTTATCAAAGCCATATGTCAGACCATTGCCTCCCAGTTACCTTGATGAACGGTACCTTAGTATGCCAAAACGCAGAAAATTTCTGACTGATAGAATAGATGCCTGTTCTGATCAAGATAACATTTGTAAAAAATCAGTGAAAAGATTAAGATGTGGCAAATGCCTGACCACCTACTGTAATGCAGAAGCACTTGAGGCTCACCGTGCACAAAAGAAATGTCAGGCACTCTTTGGATTTGATTCAGATGATGAAAGTAAGTCTTCTATCTTCTCAGTAGGTATATCTGTAGAAATAGAAAATGCCACAGGTCTTTAAAGTTAACATTTGTATAGCATCCTATATAATAAAAGCGTAACATGCAAATTGATAGGACTGCGGAACGCGGGGTGCGGGGCAGGCGGCACCAGGCCGGCCAAGGCACGTGCCAGTGGGCAGAGGGAGGGAACGATGGTGGGGGGGTGAGGCAACCAGCAGCAGCAGAAGGGCAATAGGGGGGTCTGACACCGTCCCCTGATGGGCCCGTCAGGTCGCCTCCCGCATAGGGAGGCTGGGCAGCGGCAGGGTAATGGGGGCGGCGGCGTCCCCTGTTCGGTCACCTCCTGCAGAGGGAGGCCAGACTGTGGCTCAGGGAGCAGGCCTGTGCCATCAGTAGGACATCCTCTGAGGACTCCCGGACTATGAGAGGGCGCAGGCCGGGCTGAGGGACCCCCCCACTCTCCAGTGCATGAATTTTCGTGCACTGGTCCTCTAGTAGATAATAAAGAACTAACTATACATTATTTCCTTTAGTCTATACAACCATTATAAGGTGATGTCACTATTCCTGTTTTATAGATCAAACTCAAATTCACAAGTTAAGTAATTTGCATTGGCATAGGCCTATGAACTTGTGGGAGCCAGAACTTGTACACAGGTTTTCCATACTCTTTGATCATTTTTACTGTATTTGAAGCTTTTCTTCTTTCTAGGTTTCATGTACTTAAGGTTCTAGAGACAAAGTAATTATGATGGAAGTGTTTTTCATCTGCATGTTGTATTATAATCCAAGTGAAACTGAGCCTCTTTACAAATACAATTTAAAAGAATCAGAAAATAAATGAAAGACAAAAATGAGCAGAAGAACTTGCCTGCCTTTTTACCACTATCAATATTCTTTCAATGTGTAAGGGTGTAAATAAGCAGGAATCTGACTTAGAGTTCCAGTTGAACATCTATAAAATTTGAATTAATAGACATGTTTTGTTTTACAGGTGCCTGATAAAAATGTATCAGAAAGATCTGTCGATCAAGCAGTAGTGTGAAAAAAGCACTACAAGAAAATGCATCATCCGTTTGCTATTTCCCTGACGGCCTTAATTTTAGAGTGGTCTAGGATTAGTTAAAGACAAAGCACATTGTCTAGAATGAACTCACAGAGATGTGCTAGTTCAGATTCCAAAAGGGTTATTACAAAACTCCCAAAGTACCAGTTATCCAGAAAACCACATTTTAAAAAAAAGTTCATGAGATTAATAGCAGCACGTTCAGTTTCGCTTAAGTGAGAAACTTGTTCAGGCAACTAGTCAGAAAGAGAAACCAGCTATGGCCTTACAGAAAGGGAGTTAATCCATTTGAAAAGGGGGAGGGATTGGTTTACAATAAACAACTTAAAGTATTCTACAAATGGGATGGTTGACTTATCATGTATAATCAGATTTTGACCTCCCTTCTGATCAAACATGGCTTAAGGAATCACTACTAGGTTTATTATAATTTAGAAACTGATACATGAAAATAAAACTTGATTTATCACTGTTCTATCCATAAAAGATTGTAACTTGTTCCAGATGATTGAATAGACAGGTCAAAGTTCAATGTATGGCATGCCAGTATTTAAAACTAAAAAACCAAAAGACAAAACAGTGCTTTGCTGGAACCTTCCACTTTCCATTTTTGTGATACCAATGAATTATAAAGGCAGCAGTGTCAATTAAATAGAAGAAGTACCATTGGTAACTTTGGGGATAGATGGGAAGAATTTTAAGACCATTAAAGGCTATCTAGTTGGTGGAAAACACTGATTGCAAATTCCTCAATGTGAATAATGGTATAAGCACACTGGGATATTTCTATTTGTATATAGAGTAGTGTTGGGACATTGCTTGATGATTCATAGTAAGGTCCTTTAGACATTAATGTGAGTTATCTAAGTACAGTCCTATAAAAACTGGCTGTAAAAAATATGTAAGCTAAGAATCAGGTCAAGAACACTTTGGTTTTATTCATTTAGAATAGTTAGTTATAAAATAAGCCATACTACTCATGCTTTCTTATTTATTAGTGATAGATTTGGTCTGATTGATGATTTTTATATATATATGAAAGGAAATATTTACATAAAAATTTGCACAGCAAGAACACAGTAAGATATATTGATGCATTTATTTTCCTTGATGACCAGTAATTTTCCTAAGGAAGATTTTAACTTAATAAATTAATACAAAAAAAATGTTTTTAAAAATACCCTCTCAGATGTGTTCTACTTGTACATTCTCTAAAAGAGGAAAACTAAAGACCTTTACCTAATAATGTGTTAATCTATAGCAGGGATAAAATGAAAAATGCAAAGGCAAATTCTTCAAAAACTGGGCTAGTAATGTACCAATGTCAACCAAATAAATATTCCAGTATTCCAACTGACACATTTTTGTTCAAAGCAGATAATCTGATCAGAGCCTACTATATCCATATATTTTGAATGTTAAACTTTGGCATATTAACGTTTCTTGAATGAAGTTACCAAGCAAGTGGGACACTTCTTCCAGGGCATCATCTAGACCAGTGATGGCGAACCTATGACACACGTGTCAGAACTCATTGTTTTGGTTGATTTTTCTTTGTTAAATGGCATTTAAACATATAAAATAAATATCAAAAATATAAATCTTTATTTTACTATGGTTGCAAATATAAAAAAATTTCTCTGTGACACGGCACCAGAGTTAAGTTAGGGTTTTTCAAAATGCTGACACGCCGAGCTCAAAAGGTTCGTCATCACTGATCTAGACTATTGAATTAAGATTTCCAAGTCACAATAGATCATGGTAGGTCAGATATCTAAAAAATTTCCCAATTTTATTAGCTTAGTTATCATGTGCATTCACTACTATACAATTGACAGTCATAAATCCATTCCAATAAAATTTAGGTTTTTGTTTTTTAATTTTATTTTTATTGTAGCCTACATTAGGCTGTGGAATTTACATCTAAATTGCATAAGTAAACACAAATCAATTAGATTTTTTATTTCTTTAAGGTCAACTTAAAATCTTTTCCATACTCCCTGACACTAAAAATATAATACTTGAGATCTACTTCAGTTTAGTCTAAAATAATCATGTAATTAAGTCTGTCTGGAAACTAGTTCATTTGGACAATAAAGTTATTTTTGAAATATAGTTTCTGCTTCATTTTCCGGAAGTTTAAAATTACCACTTAACATTTTTAACTCTTTACTTTTTTGCAAGTTGAAACTATCACGTCTACAAATTATTTTCATTCATTTTGCAGTTCATACCAAGAGGTTTTTAAATATATTGCATATGTTATTTTATGTCTTTGAGGTTTTATTTCTATTATGTTGCTAAGGAAAAACTTTGGGAGATTGATAAATCGGTTTATACATAAATCAAGGAATGTCTTATAAAATTCTATTTGAACACATTGTTCTCACTCTTTATATATTTCTCAGATAATTGTTATTGAAAGAATGTGTACATTTTATGTATGTTTTATAAAACACAAACTTACGTCATTTTGCTTGTAGAGGATGCATAAACTTCCAACAATTCTAGTTTGGGATCCAGAAGAAAAGGAAGCTTTCTTCCTCAATTTATTCTCTTTTTTACTCCTTCTGTTTTGAGGATATGTTTAACTTACATGGACCAAGTTTCAATCCTATGTTTTTAAATAAAAAAAATTGCCTTCAAAACATTACATACTAACTTTCTATGTTTCAGTAAGGTCAAGAAAATAGCAAATCTGAATTTTTGCTGCTCAGATATTTTGGGAGAGGTAAAAAAGGAATCTCCGTGGACAAGGACACTGGTACTTTGGGCTTTAGCCATATTTGTTTTTTTAAACCACCAATTATATAATGAGTAGATAATTTATAACATTGAACTTGTGATTCTTCTGAAATCACACTTGAAGGTTCAGCCGTATTCCTTTTGTGTTTGGTTTAAACTGTTGTATGGATGAAAAACCTAAAAGGGATGATAGTGTTTATTTTTTAATTTATTTGGTACTGTAAAACACCTTTCAGAATGACTAAATGCTGCATATGCATTTTGGAATTGTTAATATGTGAAAGATATTACAGTTTCAGCAAGAAAGGAATTTGTGCTTCCTTGTTGAACATTAAATTATTTTACTTTGCATTTTATAAGAGTACAAATTAAAACTGAGCCATTGAACTGCAATAAACAATAGTGTCTCATTTCAAGAAGTTTTTTGTACTGTACATAGATTTGTTCAATAAAACATTGTTCTTATTGGTAATGAAGTGTTCATTTTTTTAAGCTGCTTTATTTTTTTTAAATATATTTTTATTGATTTCAGAGGGAAACAGAGAGAGAGAGGGAGAAACATTAATGATGAGATCATTGATCAGCTGCCATCTGCATGCCCTCTACTAGGGATCAAGCCTGAAATCAGGGCATGTGTACTGACCAGGAATCGAACCATAGAGTCACACCCGCTGGGCTGAAGTGTTCATTTTTGTGTAACACAACCCTTCAAAGGAAATAGGCTTAATAGGTATATGTTAAATAAGAAATTTCTATTATGTCTTTTAAGAGAATGAGGTATTTCAGTTCATATCATGTTTAGATTATTAAGTGATTTTTAAAAATATAGAAAAAAATAAATATAAGTTTAATTAAGTAGACCTTTTTAGAAATTATTTTAACTAATGTCCACATGCAGGAATTACACATTGTTAGAATGCTGGTTACGGAAGTCATTTCAAGTAAATGGCTTCAGTGTGAGGTAGGTGGAAGACAACTATCAGAAGCGAGACTGGATGGATTTGTTTACGTTGGTAATTCTTCAAAGATGAAGAGCTTTTGCTGGAACTTAAAACAAAAACTGAAGTCATTTGGAAATAAGATGTAAATAATGATGAAAATTAACCACCTACAAAAACATTTCAATGGGAAAATGTCTAAGCCAATTAATCTGTGTCTAAAAGTGAGGGCTCCTACATTTTTGGTTCACTAACAGGAAAACCCCCTCCACTTTGCTATAACTTGCAACTGGAAAAAAATGGGCCTGATGTAGAAAAAGGACCTCTTTAATGTGATGAGATAGTACTGCAAATGATAGAACATATACTGTGTTAAATACACTATTTTGTACATGTTACAAATGTTATGCTTTGAAAAACACTATGAGAAAGTTATTAAAGCATAGAGTTGAGATCTAGAATTCTCAGTCTATGATTTATGACTATATGGTCTTAGACTATTAAATGCTTTGAGGTATTTAGATAAAATTATTGGGGTTATCTATACTTTTTTCCTGAAACTTGAGGAATTCTGAGAAGCAATCAAATATTACTAAGTACCTTTCAAATAAATAGGTTGTTTTCATAGCGTAAGATCCATGCTGATTTCAAGAACCAACTGATAACAGAGACAAGTTTTGGCTCTACATCAAGATTTACAATGGAGGCAATCCAATAGTACATGGAATAAAAATTAAAAGTGCAAGAGAAGTTCATGCCTTATGGGTCCAACACCTGGAGAAGAAATGGCTTCTTGTTTTATTAAATTAGTGTACAAACTATACGTGTAACCCCTAATTGTTAAAACAATAAATAAGAACACTGCTTTTTAAAATCAAGATTCAGAAAGGTTAAATAAAGTCTCATAGCTAATAAATAGGTGGAACTGAAAAGTCAGATGTGTCCTAAAACCATAATCCAGTTTCCATTCTGCCATGCTGTTTTTCCTACAAATACAGATCATGAGTGGATCTAATACATTCAAATTGAGAGGGCCAGACTTGCCTGAGGATCAGTGATTTCACAGACAAAGGATGAAGTCGGCTACAGACAGCTATTTGATGTTTTATTTTCTTCCACAGTATGGTCACCAATGGTCTCCAAAGCAGCAGAATCTCAGAACTTGTTAGAAATGCTAAATTTTGGTCAGGTGAGGGACCAATCTGTTTTTGAGAAATCCTCCAGGTGATTGATACACACTAAGATTTGAAAACTGCAGACCTAAAGCAACAATGTTCTTCATTATTTCCCTAGAGGAGGTAAACTATGTTGCCTTAAATTCAGCCTTTTCAGAAGCTCAGTTTCCAGGAAATTTGAAGAAGTACTTAACTACTTTGGGGTGAATGGATATTTTAATAGTAAGACCTAATACCCCAAACCACTCTAATCAAGAAAACTTTTCTTTCCTCAAAACCATTCAGTAAGTGAAACTGCCAGAACATGATTTAATGGAAACAGCCCTTAGAGGTGTGGAGATTGGGCTCAATTCCCGATAGGGGTTGTGTAGGAGGCAGCCAATCAATGCTATGCTTTGATATCGATGTTTCTCTCCCTCAAGATCAATTTTTTAAAAAATCTTAAAAATAACAAAACAGCAAGGGAACCACTGCGACTAGACTGGAGTGAGAAAGAATAACTGGAAATGAAGGCAGGAAGGTAAAAATATAAAAGCCAAAGTCTATAATGGCAAGGTTCTATCTAATACAGTAGCCACTAGCCACATGTGGCTATGAAAATATAATTAAAATTGAAATGTAAAATTGAGTTCCTCAGTTGTATTAGCCACATTACAAGAGCTCAAGAGCCACATGTGGCTGATGGTTACTGTATTGGACAAAACAGATATAGAACATTCCCATCATCTTAGAAAGCACTTTGGACAGATGGTTCATTATCAGTGATCCTCAACTAAGGGTGTTTTTTTTTTGTCTCCCAGGAAACACTCAGCAAGTTGGAGGCATTTTTGGTCTCTGTAAGTGGAGAGAGAAGATGCTACTGGCATCTAGTAGGTAGAAGCCAGGGATGCTGTTAAGTATCTTACAACACATAGGATAGCATCTACAATGAAGAATTATCCTACCCCCAAACTCCAGGGTTGAGAAACGCTGCTCTGGATCAATCGTGACTACAACTCTAACTTCACTTACTAATTGCCTCCTCCTTCCACAAGCTGCTCCAGCCTCCTGGCACTCTTCTGTAGTTCACGCTCTCATTTTCTTCAGGTCTTTCCTTCAGTGTGGCTTAGAGAAGCCTTTCTTGACAGCCTGTATAAAATAGCAACATCCTCTCCATCACCCTCCTTTTGGTATTTTTTTAATCCATACTATTCTGGACAATACATAATTTCTTGTATGTTTATTTTTAGCTTCCTTTCACTCGAATGCAAGCTACAAATGACTTGCATTTATTTCTCGCATACAGAACAGTGCCTGACAAGCCGATGCTCAATAAATACATGTTCCGAATGATATGAATGAAAAAGTTGGGCATGCCATCCATGTGGTTCCACACCAGTCTGATGAGCACTTACTTGTCATGCTTTACTTGCCACACTCCCAAAAGGTCCTCGAAGGAAGGTCTGTATCATTTTTCTGTATCTTCAATACCGAGCATACTAAGCACTCAGTAATGCTTAACGAGAAATGAATTGGTATCTGTTTAGTAAAACACCCAAACAGCATCCACCGCCAAATTAGATTAAGGATGCTGTGAACGCCTGTTCTGAAGACTACATTCAAAGTACATTTTATGACTGATATTTCGCTGTGTTTTTTAAAAAATATTAAATTTGCTCACGGGATCTGCATATGCGTCTACATTTCAGCTACTAAATGGCAATACACTAATTAAATGTAGACGAATCTAAAACACGGCTTAAAAACGGGAAACAGACGCAAGTGTTTTAAATCTGATCCCTAACCGGACTTCCCGCGGATCATGACTGTTTCCCCCCGTGAACGTGGGCTGCTGTCGTAAGAGTATCAGTGACGCTAACAGTTGTTGAGCTCTTTCTAAGGGCAGGCACTCATCTTCACCCCCGCCCCCCTTTGCCTGCAAGCCCACATTGGCATCTCTACTAGCTCCGTTTCGAGACGGGCTAAGGGACAAGTGTCCAAAGAGCTCGCCACGGTCACCGTGGGAAAACTGTTGGGTTAAAGCCTTGGCCTCTGGCGTCCAGCATTTAACCTGCTGCTACCGCCCCTCTCGGACCTGGTCTGCGGGAACCGCAACGGGAGCGAAGCCGACCCTGCCGGAGGGGAGTCAGCTGGCAGGCGTGGCATAGGAGAGGTGATTTTAAAAAACACACCCGAAAAGCTTTCCATGGTATGATGTTGAAACCAAATTATTTTAACACAGTACCACGCAACTCAAGAATATCAAACTGCGGGCACGCCCAACTTGGAAGTGGCCAAGGCGAACTTTCAACCGCTCCCGGGGCCGGCGGGCGGGGGGGAGGAAGCGCCTCCATTGGCCGGGCCCGGGGCATCATGGGAGTTCGCCGTTCTTCCAGGCGCCCTCGCTTTCACGCACCTGCACCTACGCAGCCCTCCCAGGCGCTCTTTTGGAGAAGGGACTCCTAAGGCTTTCGGGGCATCACTTCCCGCAACAAGCTGCCTTATGGAAAGTCGATGTTCTCAGTGTAAATGCGGTGCTTTCCTAAAGTGAGATTCAAGGGACTCGCTCCGTCCTGGCCAGCCCGGAACGACAAGTTGGAACCTCGCGTTTCCTGATCGACCTCATTGGCGGGATCACTTCCGCCCAAGGGTTTGGAATACCCGAGGCGCTTTGGCGGCGAACACCCGGAAAGGCACTTCCGGTGCCTGTTGCCAAGGCGCCGGCCCCGTGGGCCTAAAGGAGCGACATTATTGGCGTCGTCCTCTCCCCCCTTCCAGGGGGTCGAGATGTCGGGGCTCAGCTGCCCAGAGAGAGAGGGCTGTCGTAACCTGCTCGGCCTGCTGGATACCGACGAGATCATGGCCCTGTGCGACACCGTCACCAGCCGCCTGGTGCAGCCTGAAAACCGCCAAGGTGAGGAGAGACCCCCACCCCTAAGGGCGGTCGCTCTCCGGGCCCGCGGGTCGGGGACGGAGCCCGCGGGAGTCTGGGCTCCCGCAGCCTCGGACGGCCCCGCTGCGCCATTCCCCCCCGGAGGCTGTGACCCTGTAAACGGCGCTGGCTTTACCCCTTGAACAATATAGGCAAATGCTTGTTTAGAGAACGTGAATAGTCATTAAAAAAAAAAAGGAACCATTTTGAGGAACCATTTTGTTTCGATCAGCTGAGGACGGAGCCCGCGGGAGTCTGGGCTCCCGCAGCCTCGGACGGCCCCGCTGCGCCATTCCCCCCCGGAGGCTGTGACCCTGTAAACGGCGCTGGCTTTACCCCTTGAACAATATAGGCAAATGCTTGTTTAGAGAACGTGAATAGTCATTAAAAAAAAAAAGGAACCATTTTGAGGAACCATTTTGTTTCGATCAGCTGAGCGTCAGCTGTTAGCCGCTCAGGCATTTTCGAGCTTGTAAGGGAATATCAGACATTTTGTTCCATCTCCTGATAAAACAGATTATTACTGTAATAAAAGCGGGTGTTTGAATTCATCTATGTTCTTGGATCCAGGTTTTTTTTCTGAGATTTTGTGTAGAAACACATTGCTTCAAGGGTTATTAAACATAAGCCTGACTGTAACGAGTCCGGATAAAAATGCAATGAGTAGCTTAATAGTTTGTTTCATTTTATATACCACCTGGCCAGTTTTATTCTAAACTTGCTGGATTTTACTCTAAAATGTCAAAATTCCAGCCCCCCATAGTAGTAAGTGACTTATTTATAAAAGACGCCGCTTTTTAACACTGTACTTTTCTACTTAAGTCAGATTTACATTTTGATCATTTAAGAACATCTCTCATTTGAAACTTGGAACCATGAACATTGAAAGCGGAAATTCCTAAGAGAATGGTTTTAGACCTAATGTAGTTCTTCAGCTTTTATGTCTTTTACATAACCACCTCTAAAGTGATAGTGAGTGAATTTAAAATTGTAATACATCGAAATGCTGGGTTTACTTGGTTCCCAGTACAAGAATGTGAAATGATTTGAAGAAATGTTTCTCAAAGAGGAAAATATAATCACTAAACATATGAAAAGGCAACCTCTTAGAAAGCAGTGA
>NW_006296818.1:229629-238258 GCF_000327345.1 Myotis davidii | reverse complement strand
CCCCCCCCCCCCCCCCATATACCAAATTGGCAAAAAAAAACAAAATGTGCAGACTTCAAACGTTGGCGATCCTGTGGAGCAGCTTCTAGAACTACCGCTGTGGAAGCAGGTTTGCCGCGATCTCCTGAAGCGGAAGATGAGCTCCCGCAGAGGCACAGGTTTCTGGGCCCGAGCTGCTCGAACCGGAGCGGGCCTGAGGATCCGGGGACCTTGTTCAAGCTCAGATTCCGGTTCAGGGGCTCGCGGTGGGCCCAGAAGGTCCACATTTTTAGCAAACCCCTAAGTGATGCTCATCTTGCCCCTCTGCACTAGGGGACAGGCGTGGAAGAAAGTTAATAGTGTTGGTAATTGGACACACACGATGAAACCCTATAAAGAGAAAGATAAGTACTTTGTGACGTAGTCCGATAATCAACTATGGTGCAACTGGCATTAATGAAGCTACGTATATTCTAATAGATTAATCTCAGAAACAACATTAAGGGAAAAGCTGATTACAGAAGACATCTCTTGGTGGGTTGAATTTACAGAACGTTCAAACAATAGCAAATTATATTGTTCAGGGATATGTCACTAAAAAAAAAAAATCAAGGAAATCATAAACAACATTTAGGATAATAGCTACCTGTGAGATAGATGGGTAGAGAGAGGGAATGGCATTCAGTAGGGAGGGGTAAAATTAGGAACTCAAAGATATTTAGTAATTTCCTGTGTCTCAAGCTGCATGTTATGTACATGGGAGTTCTTTTTATTGGTATTCTGTATACCTCACACATGTTAAAAATAATCTTTTGTCTGTTATTATAATTTTTTTAAATTAAAAAAGTACAAATCTGGGTTCTGCCAATTCTTGGGAGCATAATTATTGATAGCTTATGTATCCTCAAGTTTCATTATCTGTAGAGTGAGGAGATTGAACTAAAAGTTTTTGTACATCTAAAATACTGTGATTTTGCCCATTTTTAGGAATTATAACTGAATTTAGGTCCATTGCCGTATCAGAAAATTTTTTTTCTGGCTTAAATTTTTTCTTATAACACTAGGTTTATTTTTTTAATTTTTTTTTATCCTCACTTGAGGGTATTTTTCCATTGATTTTTTTTTTTTTTTTAGAGAGAGTGGAAGAGGAAGGGAAAGACATAGAGAAATATCGCCCTGACTAGGGCCTGGGCCAGGGAGGAGCCTGCAACGGAGGTATGTGCCTTTGACCAGGTACCTTGACCTGGGATCCTTCCATTTGCAGGCCGACACTCTATCCACTGAGCCAAACTGGCTAAGGCTTTTTTAAAAGAAATGCTAGAATTTCATTATATTAATGAGAAGTGAAAAGAAGAGGGAATTTTAGGTAGGGAAGTTGAAAGCATAAAGAAATTTTTTTTTTAAAGTCCCAAACCTAACAACCTACTTCCTGGTTTTTAAAAATAACCATCTCATGCAGAAGCAAAAATGTCATGACAAGAGTATAGATAGTTGATAGTTTGTGCTGATCCTGGACAAATTTACAAGTGACTCATGATTTTCTATTAATCTTTACAATTTCCTTCTAGATGCCATTCGTGCAATCTTAGTGTACAGTCAAAGTGTAGAAGAACTTCTGAGGCGTAAAAAAGTCCACCGAGATGTCATATTTAAGTACTTGGCATCACAGGGGGTTGTTATACCTCCAGCTACTGAAAAACACAATCTTATCCAGCATGCAAAGGATCACTGGAAAAAGCAATTACATCTGAAATTGAAGGAAACACCAGAGCCGGTTAACACCTCTCAGAACATTAGAGACTTTAAACAGGTAAAATTGATCGTATAGTTATAACCTGAACCATAATTCTGTTTCAGACTCTCTATATAATTCTAGACTTTAAAAGAATGCTATTGTAAGCTCTTTCTCATTTTGAAAATGGTCTCTGGTATTAAATTTCAGAAATTCCATGAAAGAAACTTAAATACTTTTTACATTTGGTTTTTAATCTAGAAAAAATTTTGTTGTAATTTAATTTTGCTGACATTTGCTGTTTTTATTCCTTTATATCTCTACTGTACATTGTAAATATTGTGTGAATATTTAAAAGTTGATTGAATGAATCTCTAGGTCATTTGCAGATTTTTAAGCTGCACACCACAAACTGAATTAATGAGGTTTTACCGGGGGAGCTATTTACTTTCACATTAGGAAAGGATCTTATAAGGCCTTTCTTAATGTACTGAAAAGAACCTTGACTGTTAAATCATAACTGATGTGATTTCAAATTGGGGTCTGCCATATAATAGGTGTGAACTTGTGCAAATAACTTGACCTTTTTGAGCCATTTTCTTTATCTACAAAATGGGCATAAGGATAATATCTATGTCATAAGGCTTGTGAAGATAAAAGTAAATAGCACATTCCACAGTGCCCAGTATATTCAGTAGCATTGCTCAGTAAATACAAGATTTCATAACATGTAAATGAGATAGTTTTTCTCATAACCTGTGAAACCACTGGCACAATCAAGAGAAAATGCTTATATAAATCATTATTATTGATTATTCATGATGATATTTTAAGAGGCTTTTGCGAAAGTCCACGGCCAGCGTGGCTTTCGCGCGTTCAAAGGCTTGGAGGAAGAGCTGACGCACAAGTGATACACAAGACGAAATATTATTTTTAATACCGGGGAAACTAGAGGAAAACTCAACCATAGCAGTCAAGTTCTCTTTTGCTGCTCCGTTCCAGCTGCTTTTATTTGCTAGAATACACCATTGCCTTTAGGAATGCAAACAGACATATCAATGGTAATGTTTAGTAAACAGTAAGATTGTCAGGTTTTGGGGAGTTTGCTTTAGGCCATTGAGTCAGCAGCAGGTAATAAAATGTAGATTTTCACCCTGTGAATATCAAAAGGAGTCCTGGTCAGCCTTCTGCCAGAATCCTCACATTTATATCAGTTACTGTTGATCTTGGTTTCCAGCAGGCTTTGCTAAACCTTAATTTTTTAGCTGGGTTTTTGGATGTTTCCGCTGGGAAATTCTAAAATGGTTTTCCCCTTTTTGCAGAAAGAATTTACTATGCGTGATAGGTTCAGTGAGTTTACATGTAGTTCATTTCCCTTGTGCTGTAATTAGTATTATATTAAAACCTAGCTCTGAAACAGGCTAGTTTAGAAGAATAGATAGAAGTATTAACCTTTATTTTGTATTTATCTTAATCCACAGGAGAAAGAAGATAAAACTGAAAAAGTTGATTTCCGTCGATTAGGAGAAGCATTCTGTCGCTGGTTCTTTGAACTTCTTAATTCTCAGAATCCTTTTTTTGGACCACCTCAAGATGTATGGGGGCCACAGCACTTCTGGCATGATGCCAAGCTTAGGTTTTACTACAACACATCTGAGCAGAATGTGACACACTACCATGGCGCGGAAATGGTGAGCCTTCGCCTGCTGTCCCTTGTGAGAGAAGAACATCTTTTCCTCAGCCCCAACCTCGATTCCCACGGACTGAAGTGTGCTTCTTCCCCCCACGGCTTGGTTATGGTTGGAGTCGCCGGGACTGTCCACCGAGGGGACTCTTGTCTGGGCATTTTTGAACAAATTTTCGGTCTCATCCGCTGCCCTTTTGGGGAAAATACTTGGAAAATCAAATTTGTCAACCTGAGGATTATTGGACAGTCTTCCCTTGCTCCTGGAGCATTAATGAAACCAGCTATTACATTTGAACCGAGTGATCTAGAGGCCTTTTATAACGTAATTGTTGTATGTGGTGCCAATGAAGTACAGAGTAATGTAAGGCACACGGATAGTCGAACTGGAGACCAAGGTTTGTGCGGTGGAAATGAGGCATTGTTGAACAAAAGATAACGGACTTTAGGTAATCCTCTAAAGCACTGAGCACTGTATGGACGAAGACTATTCCAGATACTACATTGAGATATTTTAGTTGAAATATCTTTTTTGACTACAGACTAACATATGTGAATACTTGCCTCTTTCTACCTGAGCTGCTGCAAATGTTCTAAGGGCTTGATGCAGTTCAAATAAATCCCACATTAGATGTTATAAATGTTGTGCCCTAGAAACCAGGTAATACTTTCATTTTACTGAGTATAAATGTTCTGCAAATGTGTATACACATTTCATGTGGAAAAGGAGTGATGGTGTTCAAGGCTTCCCATAATTTTACAATATTTTAAAAATATGCACTTTAAAAAAAATGCATATTTTAGAGATGTCTAATGTAAAATCAAACTTCTTATTTTAGAAAACATCAGTGACATTCACATGCAAAAAGTTTAATAATATAGCAGGCATAGAAAAATTTACTTTGCCTTTTTAAAATCTGAGGAACCTATTTCAAAGTTATCTACTGTAGTCCAACTTAGATATCTTACAACCTGCAACATTTTCTGAACTATTTTGGGCAATGTTAAGTGCTGTTCTCAAATCAGACTTTATTATCTAAGCTCTAACAGTTTTACGACGCATTTATTGTAACACCATATAAAGGAAACATACTGTAGAAATTTTTGAAAGGTGTGCCCAGTTTCTAACTTTTAATTGAATTACTGTTTTTCCTCTTGCTTGATCTTGGTTGAGGCGACCAAAAAATACTCCCTCATCATAAATTAAAAGTATTAGGATTTTTTTCACCTATAACTTCTTTTACTAGGATTGAGTTATGCAGGTTAAGTTGCCAAATTAATTACATAGTTGCTTTAAAATTTAAATTTCTCATCACCCAGCGGCTACTTGCTGATACTGGATTTAGTTTGTAATTTTAATTTTCAAATGGAAAAAAATTCACCTGGGAAATGCTGTGATGTTGTGTTGTACATGTTAACTTTTTACCTTTAACTTGGCTCATGATCATCTGGGTGACTGAAAATAATTTTGGAAGCAGGAGGAAAGAACTCTTTTTTGTTTTTTTAATGCCATCCCTCTTATGAGGAGTACAGATTGATATGTCCTAAAATAAAAACTTAAAAAAGGAGGGAAAACTCTTTTGTCTGTTATTAGAACAGTGTATTATTTAGATTTAAAGCCGGTTTTATTTTTCTCTAAGTTGGAAGTATTATAACATGTAATCAATAAATATTCTAAGTAAAGGATAAATTAAAAACTATTCCCATCATTTTCTTTGTACTGTTGATGTCAAGTACTGCAAAAACTATAACTATAGATGCTTAAGATAGACAGAAACTGCCTCTAATACTGAATTTTTGAATTTGTGTAATGCTCCAGAAAAACTGCAGTCTCTGCATGTTTGTTTTAATCACCCTTAAAAATTCAGAATCTTCCTGATAGACTAAATCTCTTGAAGATTGGAGTTATATTTCCTGTGAATCCACAGCCGGGCACATCCATAGGACCTAATGTTGAACGGAATGGGTGAACGGGTGACCAAAAGAAACTTCTGTGTCTACTAGACTTGTATCTTTGGTTATTCGTATCAGCGGTAGCTTTTTGATCATAGGGTCTGTTTGAGTTGTATATGTGGATACACGGACACTCTTAGGCCCCAAACTCACTTAGTTTTGGGGAATATTTTAACTTTCATTTAAATTTTGATGAATTTCAGAAGCCCCAGTTCGGAGTGGGATATACTCAGAGGGCTCTAAAACTACCAGAAACTGTTACAGGGAAGTGGATGCTTCCCAGTTTGGAGGAGGAAGACTGGGAGAAACTGAAATTTGTTCAGTAAGCTTAACACTTGGTCAGGCCTCTAAGAAGATTCAGAAGCACAGTGCAGTGCAGATTAAATGCTCCTTTTATACTCCCATTGACCTGTTTATGTTAGCGGATAACACAGACCCCCACCCCAGCCTGTGTCTCTTGCTTTATTACATTTCACTGGTATTTGGAAAGTCTGTGGAGGCAAGTGGTAAAGAATAAAACATTCTGCACATAATTTATAGTAACTGAGTGGTCAAACCATGGGACCTTATGGGCTTTATTTACTGTAGGCTGATTTGCTGAAACTTAGTAATGGTATACATCAAATATTCTTTTTTTGTGAAAATAAAAAAAATCTTAAAGTACTAGTTATATCAGGATATTGTATTAGTATCTAGAATGCTCCTCCCCCAAAAAACCTATTTCATGTGTCTCATTAACAATAGCAAATAGGGGAAAAAAAGCCACTGCAAATAGCAATCTCAAGTCAGGAAAATGTTCCAGAGTTTTCAGAAAAGTAATATTTTTATGCTGAAGAAAGGCTAGTTACTTAGTCCCAGTAAGAAATTGTGATAACACCAGAAAAGGATTTAAAGAATAGTGGTTTCATTTTTAAAATAGCTAATCAGAAACGTGTTTTAACAAAATGGCTCTTGTGGCTAAGTAGATCATAAAAATGAATGAAAACCATACTTCAACATTTTTCTTAATATCTATTTTCACAAATGTAAATGCCCTTTTCTTCACTGGTTTTTAATTTGGGTTATGGGTGGTAGTCATTGACTTTTTGAAAAATGAAAGCTATGTTCCCTCTCCCCAGAAAAAGTATGTTTGCACGTAATATTACAATTGTTGCATATTTCAGAGCTCTTGGATTTCCTTAAAGCACATCTGTGAATCCTGCCATAATACCTTTATTCCCACCCAGACTACTATTCTACTATATTAAACATTAAAATTATTTTTAGAAAATCTGTGCCCTTGCAAGTCCCAAAACTAGAGTACTAAATTTTATAAATGATCTCTAGGCAGTCTGCTAGTTTATGATCATTGTTAAACTTTTGTTTTTCAAAAGATGTCAGATTTAAGACAAAACCTGAAATACTGTCAAGTAAAACATAAAAATCAGAATTCATTTAATATAAATTTAATGTACAATGAACATGCTTTGGAGAAAGTGATAAAAATGAAAAGGAAAAATATTTTTTAAAATCTATTTTCTCAAGACCTTTATAATAACCATCCTAAGATGTTTATTTAACAATGATTGTATATTGCTAATTCTGATGAAAGATTTTAAAAAATAGGAACATTTCCTCTGACGGGCCTATATATGTGATCTATTTTTCACCACTTACTCTCCCCTAACCCTATTTATAAGCTTTGTATATAGTCATTTTGCAGATTGCACAGCTGCAGTACTGGAAACAGGATTTTCTGGATCTGGGTTCTCTTTACGTTTATTTGGCATATACTTATTGAGCATCTACAATTTGTAAGTTACTGAATCAAGTGTGAGATAAAGTAATCCATTAGGTTATTTACCTAAATTTATGTTTAATTCAAATCACAATCCCTGTGTTGAGATTTCTTAAGGTGAGAACTATTGTAAGCCCTTTGCAAAAGGATTCGGTGTGAACCTTTTTTTGTGGTCAGAACAACAGGAAACATTTAATTGAAAATTTGAATAGTTGTATGGTTCTAGCAAAGTCATACAGGTTTTACCAATACAGAGTATAGGATATTTTGATAGACCACTTTTATTTTAGAATTGTGTCAGTGTACTGAATCCTGTTAGGTTTATTTTTTCTAGTTTGAACCTTTCCACTAGTCTTTCAGTAAAAAGTATTAAAATTGAATGTAATATTTGCTGTGAATTATAATGTACCTCAAAAAATTAATCTAGAAACTCCAGAATTACTTAAAGAATTTAGTACCTCCTAACTTCAGTTCCGAGTATTGCCAAATTTAATATCCCTTTTTAGTGAGTCATTTAGTGAGGATTCTTTGGTTAGTAGTTTTCATTTTCAGTTTTTAGATCACCTCAGTCTCATGTGAAATTAATGCCCTTCTGCACACTGCCAACTGTGACAATCTGATGTTTTTTAAACAAAAAATTAATATCTACTTGGGAAAGCCATTTTTCTGGAACGATTTAGTTGCACAAGTTTGCAGTAATCTTTTTCATCTCCCATCTTTCACTATACTAATGGATAGTATCAACACTGAATTGTCTCAAACTTACACGTAAGTGACTTTTGCCTCCTACATAGATGGTAAATTCTTACTTATTTCACAATCTTTTCCCCTGTGTCTGGTGATTCTTATTTATTTCACAATCTTCTTTTCCCCTGTGCCTTACAGGATATATAAGCTAAGTTGTGGATGCTTAATATACTGGCTACTTTTCTGGGCACATTGTATTTATTAACTCATTTTATCCTGTGGACAGCCAAATGAGGTAGATACTATTATACTTCTTTTACCAAAAAACAGGGTTGAGTAATTTCTTAGCTTTTAGAGCTAATGGTAGAGCCTAGATTTAAACTCAGGTATTATAGCCTGAGAGCCTTGTGGTAACTACTACACTGTATTGCCTCTTATATGTAGTAAGGTTTTGATGAGTCCTTTTTTGACTGCTTATCATTTGCTGGCACTTAATTGCCTTTATATTGTTTATCTAAATACAGGAGTGTCAATGCAAATTTTATCATCTTTTAATTACACATTTTAAGTTGCTCCTTTAGTTATTTAAAACCACTATGACAATATTACCTATGGAAAAGAATGAAAGTAATCTACACTAATAAAAGAGAAAAATTGTAATTGGCGTACGACGCTACCCTTTTCATTGGCTAATCAGGGCTATATGCAAATTAACTGCCAACAAGATGGCGGTTAATTTGCATATGTAGGCACAGTGCAGGGAGGCGAAAGGGAAAGCAGGAAGAAGCCCCCTGCCACTGACAGTGATCGGAAACCC
>NW_006296818.1:213445-229170 GCF_000327345.1 Myotis davidii | reverse complement strand
GGAAGCAGGGCTGCCTGAGGGATGTCTGACTGCCAGCTTAGGCCTGTTCCCCCTGGGGAGCGTGCCTAAGCTGGCAGGTGGACATCCCCCGAGGCCTCCCAGACTGCGAGAGGGTGCAGGCCGGCCTGATCACCCACACCCAGTGCACAAATTTCGTGCACCAGGCCCCTAGTTTGGTAATATAAAAATATACGTAACAATATATATCAAATTTCTTGAACTCATTGTCATACCACAATCTCTAGTCCTCTTCCCTACCTATTAATGATACCATTGTGCTTTCAGCCTCGGAATTAGTCTGTTTCACTAGTTCAATTTCTTGCCATGTCCGGATATAAGATATCCACAGTATTGTTTTCTATTTCAGCTGCTGCTATAATTAGATTCTCTTTACATAAACCTAGACTTACTTTAATTTATTTTTTGCTTTAATATTTCTTACATGTTTGTGACACTAAAATTCCTTTAAGTACAGCTTTTGTCATGTCTTTCATGCTAGAACTTTCAGTGGTGGTTCATCATTACCTTCAAAATAAAGACCAGATTTTATAATCCGGTTTTCACCACTATCTAGGTTTGATTCCATTCATTTTCACACATTGTTTGATCCAACATCTACTAATGTGTGTAGTCATTATACTTACTAATCCCGTTTATTGGAAAGTAAACAAAATTGTAGAGTCTTATTTTGTTGTTTCAGTCTGATAATATAGAAAGAAAAGAATTATGATTGAAATGGAGTTTAACAATTGGAAATGCCAATAAGTAGCATTTTTTCTATTTAGGAATTCTATGCACATCATTTGTCTAGAATAATCTTTCTCCAGCTTGTTTTTGCATGGCTACTTTATTTTCATTTTGGGGGTTTGGCTTAAATGTTTCCTCTTCTCAGACCAAGTGGACCTTCTTGTTAATATTTATCAGCTCACCTTGTTTGTTTGTCTTACCACTTAAATACTGTTAATTTATTGATTTATTAATCACTAGATTTTAAACTGAGAGCAAGGACTGGAACTGTTTCACTTTCATTGCTTCCACTTCTTTGCACACAGACTAAGTATTCAATATTTATTAAAGATATAAATAAGGGAACAAATGCTACTGTTTATTCAGGGCCTTATATATTCCTAGTGTTTTGCCAGCTGCTAAAGACAATGTCTAGCATATATATTACATGCTCAGTAAATATTTGTTTAATGAATAAAGCCAGAGTTATCTTCCTGAATACTGATATATAAGCTCTAATATAATCAATACTCTTTAGTAGATAGAATTATTAAAGTTTTATGCTTTTGTAAAAAATGATGAAACTGAGCCCACACCCAAAATTAAGTAAGGTGCTGAAGTTTACATAATTTTGTTTGGGAGATTTTTCCCTGGGCTTTTTGGTTTGTTTGTTTCATTTTTCAACTACAAAGCCTGTGTTTTTCCTCACTCTTTGTTTCCAGTCTGAATACTGCAACTACCTTATTTTGAAAGGATTTAAACTCTAATCCTCAGTTTCTTCACACATAGTCAACCAATTAGATAAGATTATTTTTAAAGTCTGATTTTGAAGTTACATGGTTTTGTGGTTATGCCTTCTAAGCAACTCAAGGATATTACTTTTAAAGGAATTTGTAGTTCATTGTTGAGGAAATGTTTTGCTTCCTCATAAATCATGCTCTTCGAAAAATACTTCATTTTTTGTTTTTTTTTTCTAAGAAGTTACATTTTAAATGTATGTGTGTGTTGTGTATACTTCCATTTATAAGAAGGGAAAAATCAAAAGGATAAAAATATTACATATCAAACCTAGAATAGAAAGAGTTAAAAATTATGAAACTGTTGAAATATTTTCCTGTTTTCCAATCACTACAAATCCTGAAGTTGGTTTGAAACTACTGTTCTGTAAAACCTTTTTGCTTGGTTACATATCTTCAATGTCCATGTTTTCATGAAGAAAAGTGCAAAGTGGTTGACAGGCCAAATTATAAACTGACAGTAATCTAGTAAAAATAAAGATGTTACTAAAATAATCAAATGTAGATGATTTCTTCAAAGAGAATAGGAGTTGGCAGATATGTAAGAGTGACATTGGAGACAGGTGATAGGTTTGGACAAGATATTTTGTGGGAAGATGGCACTGGCCGGGAACTTTAACAGAAAACATTTAGCCAATAGAGGAGGTTTTGCTGTACTGACTGCACTTACTGGAATAATACAGCTTTATGATAGAATTAGCTTAGAGTATAGAAGTAAGATAGCAATAGAACTGGTAAGCATGTCGGGCCTTAATGCTAGAACTAGTAGAACAATCACAAAATCATTAGGACAAATTTGATGGACTCCTAGGAATTGAGAGAAACTGCAGAATGAGTTATAATCTTAATTCTAAAAGCAACCTTAGCTGAAACCGGTTTGGCTCAGTGGATGGAGCGTCGGCCTGCGGACTGAAAGGTCCCAGGTTCGATTCCGGTCAAGGGCATGTACCTTGGTTGCGGGCATATCCCCAGTGGGAGATGTGCAGGAGGCGGCTGATCAATGTTTCTCTCTCATCAATGTTTCTAACTATCTCTCTCCCTTCCTCTCTGTAAAAAATCAATAAAATATATTTTAAGTAAGTAAATAAATAAAAAATAAAAGCAACCTTAAGCAGCAGCAAGAGTTTAGGACTTAAAAAAAAAAGTTGGTTTTAAATAACGTATCAGCATTTTCTCTTGAATGTTCTATCTATTTGATAAACATTTATTGAGCACTTAATGTACCCGGTATTTTAACAGACATTTGGTACATTATCTTCTAGTTTCTAAAGCATTTCTCACTTTAACTTATATAATGTTTACTGTTTAATAAAGAGTTTATTTTACTAGAAAGTGCTTCTCTGATCTCTCATTGATGCCCTTGTTGCTATTTTAACTACTGTCATCTTTTGGTGTTTAAATTGTAGGTAAAATTCTAACCTTTGGATTAGAGCAATGCTGCCAAAAGAATGGTGATCTTTGATAAATAGTTTGGGCATTTCAGAGGGAAAAAATTCACTGAAACTCTTTTCTTCACATAAAACATACATTTTTCCAATTCTATGCACATGATTCACATTTTGCAACTTTTAAATGTAAGATGACTTTTATAAAAAACTCATTAAGAGTATTATGTTCTTAATGTATAATCATTAGGTGCACATGTACATGACAAGGACTAAGTTGTCATGGACTAAGTTTACCTCAGCCAATATGAAGTTAACACGATGTTCATCTTTGGTAATGGACTTCCCTATTAATTTTAATGTTGGTTAAATTTGCATTTTATTGTTGATACTCATTTCTTTTATCCCCAATCACAAAAATGACTCACTGAAAAATGATGAAAATAGTAACAAATATGCCATTAATTAATTGCCATAATGCAAATAGTAGAAAACACTTCAGTGTGAATGCAGAATTAGAAGGTGTTTGCACTGTGCAAGAGATTCTGAGTGTGATGTTTTCAAAACATCAGATGAACTATATAAGGAAGGACAGTGATGAATATCTGAAGTTTTTTTTGGCTTGCAATCTATTTACCACTGGTCAGTAGAGCATAGTCTTTCAAATACTTGCATGCTTCTGTCAAGTTTTTCACAGCTGGTAAATGAATTTAGTTAGATAATTTTATGTTTCCTTGAACAAATGTAAAATAATACATCTCAATTTAAAATCTGTCATACAAGGTGGAGGAGAGTCCAAAATTACAAATATACAGAGTTGCATTCGTTAAAATAAACCACATATGAAACACTGTTATCAGTTTCTGCCAGATGTTTGGCACACAACTCACTGAGCACTTTATGGCAGGAAGCCACCTCACTTCACATCAGTCTCTTAGATCAATTACATGGACACTAAGGTGTTTTAGCATCTCCTGTCTTAAAGATTATGTCCATTTTTCTATTTGCATTTTCTGTGTTGGGTCATCCGACGTACCCTATAACAAACCAATAATAAAAAGACACTTGCTGAGAAGCTTATATTTGTTAACACTTTCAAAGTTAATAACAAATATAATCAGAACAATCAGAAAACAAATCTTTTAGAAAAATTCTATCAAAGTTGCTTAATTCAGGAACATCAAAGAGCAGTTTCTATCATATGCGTTCTAGAGGTGGGTTTTTTTTTTCAAACTCTAAGAAGTTTATTTAGAAAGTCACAGAAGTAGCAGTGAGCTGTAGAAGAACGGGTTCATGAAACAAGTTACAGAGGCAAAGAAGGGTCCTTGGGAGTTTAGGGGAGAGAGGGAGAGAAACACCTTGAGAGACTAAGGAGGGAGGAAAGGCATGGGCATGCTCTGGCAAAACAGGCCAGGTCCCTGTCTCAAGGGATTTTATCTGAAGTCTCAGGAGGATCTTAATAGAGCATTCACCAGCTTTCCAGGTGTGCCACCTTTGGTCTCCACTGATTGGTCGGCACGAGGGCAGGATGTCATTAGTCAGTAGAGCTGGTCCTGATGTCAGCCATGGCAACGCTCTGATTTGCTGCTTCTCTGGGCCTGGAGCTGAAACAGCTGTGGCCTATGTGTCGTCTCCAGGGGCTAATGCTAAAGGGAGTGGTCATGCAAGGGCTTGTAGTTTTGCCTGTTGTTCAGCACATAAGGCTCTCCACCCTGATGACCCTCTGCACCTCGCCTATCTTTCCTTGCTCTGTTCATGCCTGTCTTACTACCTACTACATTCCCCCAACTCCAGGCTTTTGGCTCTCAATTATCTAAGGGAAACAGGCATGGGGTTTCTTCTGTAGGTACTTCATGCTGAATAGGGATTGAGTTTTCTTTCAGAACCAAGAGATCCTTCCTCTCTATTGGAGGGACAATGAGGCCTGGGCACAGAAGGAGATTGCAATGGTTTCCAGAATGGGCAAAGGATGGTATTCCTGGAGTATGAATAGGGCTGTGACCTGTTGGAGAAAAATTGTGTTATAAACCTTAATATTATTGAGGCAAAAGTTAAAATGACAAAGTGAACAGTCCTAGAGGATATTTTATGTTGCAGACAAAACTATTGATGTGCAGTGTCTGAATCACGATTTGGCATATGTGTTACATATATGAGTAAGAGAAGTCTCTGAATATAAAACACAAGATTACATTAGGAAGTAAGTTGTGAGGACTAGAAAAGGGTGTGTCAAACTTTAATGATGGAACAACAATTTGGGGGCAGCTATGAAGGTGGTTGTTGGTAAATAAGAGGTTTACACAAAAAGCCATCCCCTTCTTAAAAGAGAGCAGCTATTTTTTAACAATAAACCATCAAGATACTGATTCAGTGTTGAAGGAAATAGAAATACAATTCTATTTTATCCCTTGCGTCTACACCATTTTTTATAATGCTGTATGAAAACCTGGGCAGGAAGTTACAATGCTGTTTTGTTTCCCCAATACTGCCTGTTTAGAGGAAAGGTGTTCCCATGAAATTTTGAGATAAAAGCATAGATTAAAAATATTTCTTTGTGACATTGCTAATGTCAGTAAGAGGCTTTTCTTTGATGTTAGGTGCTTTGCTCAAGTGGCATATCAAGCAGTCTTTATACTGTCTTGAAGAGACATCCCACCAGGTACATAATGTGAATTGTAATGTCAAGGAGGTAGATGATTTTAAGATTACACAACTCTTGTGTAAATGGCTCAGTTCCACAGAGCTTCATTCCCCAGGTCCTCCCCAATCTCATTTTCTTGGCTTACTGCAGAAACATAATGTATTTGGGAAGTTATTTAAAACCAGGTCCAAACACTGCAACATAATATAAAAGAACACTTTCCTTAAATGAAAGCAAAGGACAGATTGGGAATCCATTTAACAGCATCTGCAGGTAGATTTTTCTTCTGGTGATTGGGGGTAAGATTATTGTGAAAGTGCATGCCTATTTTTAGAATACCAGTGACAAGCTTCCTCTTTCTATTAATATTGAACAGACCTGGGGGCGCGAGGGGGGGAATAACTGCTTATGTGTCATTCTTAGAGAGGTTTATCAAATTGAACACTAAAAGCCTATGCTGACCTGACTTTTTTTCTTAAAGTAGTAATCATCATTTACACAAGCAATTTCACTGAACACGCCACCTGCATTATTTAGCAAGCATTCAATGCCCTTATTTTCTGTCCTTTTATAATCCCAGTATTTTGGCAATTTGTCAGAGATCACTTAGCTCTGTCTTTTTACTCCCACCCAAATGTCATTTGAAACAGTTTTCAGTACTGGATTGAAAAATACTTTTTAAAAAACGTTTCCTTTATTCACATTCTATGAATTACAATGACGAAGCACATGTCACTTACCAGTAGACAGCCTTTCTTTTAGAAGTAATGTAGAGCAAGGGCCTGTTTTGTACAATATATTGGAATCTCATAAAATAAGTTTTATATTCTTTGTTATTTCCTAACCAGAATAGAGCTTCTGTTTATTATCATAATTAGTAAATACACAAATATGTCATATTTCTTTACTTATATCCAGATGGCTGGCTATGATCTTCCTTACATGGTAAGCCTGGCATTTTTAAAGCTCTTGAACTGGCACATTAGGCAAAGTCTCAGTGTTGGTCACAAGTACCTTTAAAATACATCTGGCCCCAGCTGGTTTGGCTCAGTAGATAGAGCGTTGGCCTGCAGACTGAAGGGGCCCAGGTTCAATTCCAGTCAAGGGCACATGCCGGGTTGTGGGCTCCATTCCCAGTATGGGGTGTGCAGGAGGCAGCTGATCAATAATTCTCTCTCATCATTAATGTTTCTATCTCTCTCTTCTTCTCCCTTCTTCTCTGAAATCAATAAAATATATATTTTTTAAAAACCCCAAAACATCCTGCCCCCTCGCCCCCCCGCCCGGTATAGCTCAGTGGTTGAGCATCGACCCATGAACCAAGAGGTCAACAGTTTGATTTGGTTGGATTCCCAGTCAGGGTGCAAACATAAGTTGTAGGCTATTCCTGTAGGGGGCATCCAAGAGGCAGCCCATGGATGATTCTCATCGTTGTTTCTATCTCTCTTTGAAGTCAATAAAAATATATTTAAAAAAAATACTTCTGGCCCTATTTTCTAGACTTTGTATGGTAATGAATTTAACTTTTACCCATAATAAAGGTTGCCTGCCAATAAACAAGTTCTCAAGGTATGTAAAGTATAGTGAATTATATAAATTTTCACCACTCTCAAATAACTCAGCAGTAGCTAATTTTTCCAGACTAAGTGAACTTGAATTACAAACACTTTTAGGGAATGCATAAAACTTTGTACATGAATAAACAAGTACATTTTTACAAGTTGTTCTATTTTAGAATGCCTACTTTAAAATATTAAATTTGAATTCATTAAAACATGTTTATTGGACTACACATTGCTAGAAACAAATTTGTGAAGGCCCAAATAGCATGACATACTACTGCAAAACCACCTTGCCTTTCTTTGCTTATCACATTTTTTTTTTAAATTTTAAATTTAGAAGGAATCAAGGATTCCTTCTTGTTGGAACCCAAATGCTGCTGATTATTTTGAAGGAAAGAAGCTTGTGATAGCATCTTAAAGTAGAATGTGGAATTTTAGTGACATCTGGTGGCCAAGACTTTTCCCTGAGTATTTTATATCTGTGTCATAGATTGGCTTTGTAATATAGTGGACTTGCAGCTGGAAAACATATATTTCTAGTGGTACTTAAAGACTTACGAAAATTTAAGCTGGTATAAAGACTTAAGGCAATTTCCTTATCCCCAATCTCATTTCCTCTCCCTAAACAAACTTGGCTATGCTTGGTCTAGCACTCTTAACATTTTTTTTTTCAACCTTCCTCTTATAGTTACTATTTTCCCACTTTACAAAAGAGAGATCTTCTCACCCTTTTTGAACCTCACTGTAGTGCAATGCCTGGTGATGACAAAACCTCTTGAGTGCTAAACACAGAGAATTTGAAGTTATTGGGGTTGGTGTAGTGAAAGGGAATCACTGTAGTACTATTCAACAAAAGTTTTTCAAGTCAGGTGGCTGCTAAACTTTCTTTAAAATGAGTCAGTTTCCACAAATTAAAGAAAAAGCAAATTATGTTTTCATTTGATAGATCACTCACTAAAAATAAATCTGATTTTTTTCCTTTTGATGTAAAATTTACATACGCTATAATGTGCAAATCTTACCTATGTATATGTTTAAAATATTGGGTGTTATTATAATTTTAGTCCTCTCTACTTATTAATGTAAGCATCACTTCTCATGCTTACATATAAAAAAATGAATAGAATTGATGATGAACTCTTACAAGTAATAAACCCATCAAATTAAGATTTCCAGCAAAATGTGTGAACTAGTTTTGTTGTTTTGATAAATTATATAATACTAAATATTATAAGTCAATCCAGAAGAAAATTTTAGCACATTGTAGTGAATATTTTTAAATTATGAAAATTTTCTTGCATAGAAGTGTTGTAATCAATAAGCATGAAATATATCACTTGGGATAAAATTCTTTGGGGCAACTGATATACAAGTAGAAATTTAAGGATTGCAAGTAAAATTTATAACTATAAAAGGAGCTTATTTATAAATATGTAAATAGATAGAATTCAATGAAGTTTGATAATTTTTAAAGAGTTACTTAACACTTTTATTTTAAAAAATGGAAATGACTCTTTCAATTACCTAGTAATGTCATGAAATATTTCAGATGTCAACTCTAAATCTGTGAGGGGATAAAGTGTACAAATGTTCTTTCAGATAATAAGCAAGCAAACAAGTTTGAGGAGCAGGACTTTATATTATTTAACTTGACCTTTGGTTCTTTAGCTCAGGTAGGTAATGTTTAGGAAGAAAACTACTTTCAGCTTTAGATATGTAATAATATTTTATGAAACTAAATTAGGACAAAGTCAGTACTTTATAGAACATTTCAAATCAAAACCATATTCCAAGATCTAGGAAACTGTTGTCATTATAGCATAAGCCAGAAATCAAAACAAGAGAAGTTGAGTTTGTTTTGTTTTTTTTTCTGATCAGAAACAAAGTGTCCTGATTTGTCTTATTGTAAGATTTCATTGATTATAAGCTACATCATTAATTCAATTATTTTTGGTGCTAAAAATTATCATTATGCTCAATCCTATATAATAAAAAGCTAATATGCAAATAGACTGAACAGCAGAACAACCGAACAACTGAACAATCAGTTGCTATGACATGTGCTGACCACCAGGGGGCACACACGGAAAATGGTGGACATTGGCAGCCGGCGGCAGAGTGCAAAACATGGAGGGCATCAACCACGGTGGGATGGTGCAGCAGGTGAGCGGAGGTGCCAGACCAAGGCAGGGTGCCAGTCGCTGTCATCTGGGTGAGCCTCTGGTATTTACTGAAAATTCTTTGTTCCTGCACGCCGCAGTCCTGCCCGGTGCTTGCACCTGCTGCTGGCACTGGCCCCACTTGCACCCGCTGCCAGCATCTGGCGCCGGCCCTGATTGCTCAGTGCTGTCAGTGGGTGTAAGTGGTGGCTGCTAGCCTTGATCCCCTCAGGGCTTCTCCATCTCCCCCTGCTCCTGAGGGGCAATCAGGGCCGGCAGCCACCTCTTGCACCCGCTACCAGCGATGGCCCTGCTCACACCCACTGTAGGTGCTAGCCCTGCTTGCACCCACTGCCGGCACCCGGCGCCAGTTTCAATTGCTCGGCGCCATCAGTGGGTGCGAGTGGTGGCTGCTGGTCCTGATTGCCCCGAGGGCTTCTCCACTTCCCCCTGGAAGGGCCGTGGTGGGAGGGGCTGGGCAGGGGCATGGAGGATGGGCCGAGACCCGCCCCTGTGCCCACCACAGCCTCATGGTTCACAGTTCTTTTCAAGATGCACAAATTCATGCACTGGGCCCCAAGTAGATGTGTAAAGCAAAAAAATCTAATGTCAGCAATGTTAAATGTGTGTGTGTTGGCGGGAGGTGGGGAATGAGGAAGTATCTTAAGACTGAAGAAATAAGCTACATATAGCAGGTTTTTAAATAACAGGTTTTTATTTTTTTTTATGTGGCATTAGGGTTACACAGAGATATAGAATATGGTCAATATCTATGCTAATAATAGAGGAATATGCAAATTATCCATGACTCCATCACAATAACAACCGAACAGCAGGCTGCGTGGGGCAACAAGGCCAACAGGGGGTTAGTGAGGAACGACCAAATGACTGAACAGCAGGCTGTGTGGGGTGACCAGATCAGCAGGGGGGGAAGTTGGGGGTGACCAGGTTTGTGAGGAGGGCACTAAGGAGTGACCAGGCCTGCTGGGGGAGTAGTTTGGGGGAACCAAGCCAGCGGGGGGTCAGTGAGGGGTGACCAGGCCAGCAGGGGGGGCAGTAAGGGGCAACCAGGCTGGCAGGGGGTGCATAGGAGGCAGTTAGGGACAATCAGGCAGGCAGGTGAACAGTTAGGAGCCAGCAGTCCTGGATTGTGAGAGGGATATCTGACTACCAGTTTAGGCCCGATCCCCGGGATCAGGCCTAAACTGGCAGCTGGACATCCCCCGAGGGGTCCCAGATTGAAGAGGGTGCAGGCTGGGCTGAGGGCAACCCACCCCCGTGCATGAATTTTGTGCACTGGGCCTCTAGTTTTTATATAAACAGGAGAAAATTTAATAAGGAAAAGACAGCACAATTAGTACTAACAAACTGGAAGCATTTGAAGAGTAGATTGAACTGTAAGTAAAGAGCAAGACTTAGATTCATTTAGAACAGAGGTTGGCAAACTAAATATTGTCCAAGAGTCAGGGCCTATCCAACATTTGTTTTTGTATAGCACCTCTAGCTAAGAATAATTTTAATATTTTTAAATGGTTGAGTAAAAATTAAAAGAATAATATTTGGTAACATGAAAGCTATAGGAAATTCAAATTTTATGGGAATACATGCATGCCCATTCATTTATGATTGGCTGTTTTGGCTCTACAGGGCAGAGTTGAGTAGTTGTGACCAAGACCATAAGGCTTCCAAAGACTAAAATATTTAGCTGACTTTTAACACAAAAGCTTTGCCTATCTCTGATGTAGAGCAATTTTACAGGCAGGATTGGTGACATGCACAAAGGCTCAGTGGTGATGGTGTGGCATGATGGAAGGAGGAGTAATAGAAGAAGAGTCAGTAGAGTAGAAGTGGATTAGAGCCAGCTTGAAAGACTTTATGTTAGGCATTGAGATGCCTCAGCAATTCTGGAGCCAGGGAATGATCGTCACAGTGCTCTTTAGAAAGATTAACTTGGCAGCAGTATGTGAAATAGATTAGAACACAGTATTAACAACAATGGGGTAGAAAAGTTCAAAGATTATAGCAATGGTATCAACATGAGGCAGCGTGTATCTGGAGCTCAGTGGTGACTTGGGAATGAAAGGAAAGGAACAGATAAAAAATTAATATTTATTAGTAATAGCAATTTTGATTTTAAAGATCTTTTAATCTAGATTTTATCATAGGGCTAGTATACATGATTTGACCAAAATCTGTTTAATAGAACTATCCTATATAATAAAGAGCTAATATGCAAATGGTCATCATGCCCTCACACTCTCACGCCCTCACGCCCTCATGCCAGGGCCAGGGGACCTGAGGCCAGGCCGGGGGACCTGAAGCTGCGCCCCCTGCCCTGCAGGGCTTGATGAGGGTGGGGCCATCCGGGTCTGGGTCTCACGCAATTTTGAGGCACGCAAGGGTGGGCGGGGACTTGATTCTGAGTCCCACAGTGCACCCCAGACTCTAACAGGAGGGAGATTTTCATATACATTTTACTAATTTTCTTTCATCTCTGACATTTCTATTATAGAGAAAAAGCAAATAGCAATATTAAAATATTTCCTTTAATTAATTCCCTTTTAATGTGCACGAATTTCATGCACCAGGCCACTAGTATAAATAATAAGATGCTACTCCCAATGTGCAATTAACCAACCAATCACTAGGTTTCCTCTTCACTGCAATGTCAACTTACTAATCTATCAAAGCATTTGCTCACTAAGAACTTATTCTGGCCCTAGCTGGTTTGACTTAGTGGATAGAGTGTCAGCCTGCGGACTAAAGGGTCCTAGTTTCGATTCCAATCAAGGACACATGCCTGGGTTGCGGGCTCAATCCTCAGTGTGGGGGATGCAGAAGGCAGCCGGTAGATAATTCTCTCTCATCATTGATGTTTCTATCTCTCTCTCTTCCTCCCTCTTCCTCTCTGAAATCAATAAAAATATATTTTTTAAAAAAGAAACAACCTGCAAATGAAAGAAAAAAGATAATCCTCCAGAAAAAGAGATAAATGAATGGAGATAAGAAATTTATCTGATATAGACTTCAGAATAGTGGTGGTAAAGATGCTCAACAGCATGAGAAAAGATATAGTAACTATGAAAACAGAACTAAAGAATGACATAGCACACATAAAGACCACATTGGAAGGAATACACAACAGATTAGGGGAAGCTGAGGACTGGATCAGTGAATTAGAAGACAGGGTAGAAAAAAATCACTCAACCAGGGAACCAAAATGAAAAAAAAACAATTACAAACCAGGAGGACAGTTTAAATATTGTGAAATGTAACAATATTAGAATAGTAGGTGTGCCAGAAGAGGCAGAAAGTGAGAAAGAGGTAGAGAACATGTTTGAAGAAATAATGGCAGAAAACTTTCCTAACCTGGTGAAGGAAAAAAGTCACACAAGTTCAGGAGGTACAGACAGTCCAAGCAAGAAGAACCCAATAGAGCCACAACCAGACACATCATAATTAAAGTGCCAAAAATTAAAGACAAAGAGAGAATCTTAAAGGCAGCAAGAGAAAAGAAAATTGTTACCTATTAAGGAGCTCCCATAAGACTGTCATCTGATTTCTCACCAGAACCTCTATAGAGCAGAAGGGAATGGCATGAAGTACTCAAGGTATTGGAAAGCAAGGATCTGGACCAAGATTACTATATCCAGCAAGGCTATCATTCAAAATAGATGGTCAAATAAAGAGCTTTCCAAACAAAAAAAAGGTTAACGGAGGTCATTACCACCAAGCCAGCATTACAAGAAATGCTAAATGGACTGCTGTAATGAAAGGAAGAAATAGAGAGAGAAACATAGGCATACAACATTAAAATGGCAATAAATAAGTACCTATCAATAATAACCTTAAATGTAAATGGATTAAATGCTCCCAAGAAAAGACATAGGGTAGCTATGGATACAAAAACATGACCCAACTATATGCTGTCTACAAGAGACACTCCTCAAAACAAAAGACTCACATAATTTGAGAGTGAAGGGATAGAAGAAAATTTCCATGCAAATGGAAAAGAAAAATAAGCTAGGTAGCAATACACATATCTGATAAAATAGACTTCAAAATGAAGGTCATCACAAACCAACCTACATAAGGTCACTACATAATACTAAAGGGATTGATTCAACAAGACGATATAACTCTGGTAAACATATATGCACCTAATATAGGAACACCTAAATATATAAAACTACTTCCAGAGAACTTTAAGAGAGACAGATCAACAACAATACAGTCAGAATCAGGGACTTTAACACCCCTCTGACTTCAATGGATAGATCCTCCAGACAAAAAATTAACAAGGAAACAGTGACTCTAAAGGACACATTGGATCAGATGGGCCACTCACTCTTTCTTCCTTGAAACACTTTCTTCAAGAGGTCCCTAGAACACCACCCGTCTTTTGTCTTCTTTGTATCTAACCGGCCACTGTTTCTCTATTTCTCTTACTAATTCCTCATTTTCCTGATCTATTAACATTGGAGGGACTCAGAACTCAGTCCTTAGATTTCTTCAGTACCAAACATCATACTTTGTTGGTCTCAGCCATTCTCATGACACTAAATAACATCTTTGTGCTCATAATTTTCAAGTTTATACCTTTGGTTGGGGTCTCCAAACACGTTATATTTATGTTTAAATTCTTTGTTGTTGAAAGTATTACCTATGTCTACTTTCCCCCCCATTGACCTCTCCCCACTCACTCCCACCTTCCAGCACAGGCCCTCCCCCCCACCCCCATTGTCTGTGTCCATTGGTTATGTTTATATGAATGCATACAAGCCCTTTGGTTGATCTCTACTTTTAAAAATTTTAATTTATTTTATTTTTTATTGTTGATACTATTTCAGATGTCCCCCATTCCTCCCCACTTTGCTCACCTCCACCCAGCCCCCAACATCCCTCCCCTGGCCTTCACTATTGCTACATGATTCACTCTTGCACTACTTTCAACTCCGTGTAAACATTGCCTTTTTTTTTTTTGTATTAAATATTTTGCTCTTAAAAAAAAAAACACTTTACTGTTGAAAGAATTACACATATTCCCTTTTTCCCCCATTGACCCTCTCCAGCCCACCTCCACCCCTCATCCCAGGCCTTCATCAGCTATTGTCTGTGTCAATGGGTTATACATATATACATACAAGGTCTTTGGTTGATTACCTCCCAGGCACCCACCCATTCCCACCTTCCCTCTGAGATTCTGCACTCTGTTCCATGCTTCCATGTCTCTGGATCCACCCTGTTTGTCAGTTTATTTTGTTACTTAGAGTCTACATATGAGTGAGATCATTTGATACTTGTCTTTCTCTGACTGACTTATTGCACTTAATATGATACTCTCCAGGTCCCTCCATGCTGTTGCAAAGAGTAAAAGACTCTTCTTTTTTATTGCTGCATAGTATTCCATGGCATAAATATACCACAGCTTTTTATCCATTCGTCTACTGATGGGCACTTGGGCTATTTCCAGACCTTAGTTATTGTAAATTCTGCTGCTATTGAAATGTGGGGTTTGGGGTGCAGATTCTTCTGTGGGTCCTTGTCCTACAAAGTTTGAAGAATAAATTCACGGACTAAAAAGCTTCTTTAATAAAATTGTGGAAGTTTATTGGAAGCATCTACAAACTCTCCCTGGGGAGGGTTCCACAAAAGGGGAACCTTCTGTGGAGAGGTTCCCAAATAGGAAAAGCCTGTTCTTGCTCTCTCTCTAACAGGGAAAATTTAAAAAAAATAAATCTGCCTCATGTCCCTTTGTCTTTGGTTTATATATGCTACAATTCTTTGTCTGAACATGACCCTTTCTAATTGGACCCTTCATTAATTTAGGACCCCCTTGCTTTCCTCATTGGTCACTCTGCTACATAGTATCAGTTTCAAAGGTCAAAACCCATACTGGTGCCCCCCTCTTTCTTTCCCCTTATCTTGAAACATTCCTCTATCCTTTGTAAAAATATGTGTTCCTCTTCCTAGTATCTTGCAACATTTCTCTATCCTCTGTCAAACTATGTTTCCTTCTTCCCATCCTGCTGTCCTACATATTTTACTCTAGGTAACTGTAGTGAGTAATATCTTAATGACAGAAACATAATCTATTAATTTATTTTATTTTTATTTCACCCAAAATTTGGCACATGGTAGATTTGATGTTCTCCAGGACAGCAAATGTATTTTGGTCATTTTCTTTATGCAATATTCTTTAGTTTAAAGGAGAAAAAATGAGGAGGATGGATGTGTATTCTAAAGAAATTTACAACAACGAGAAAACCCACTGTGTGGGAAAACATATTTGCCAATGTCATATCTGATAAGGGCCTAAACTCCAAAATTTATAGGGAACTCACACAACTTAACAAAAGGAAGATAAACAATCCAATCAAAAAATGGGCAAAGGACCTAAATAGACACCTTTCAAAAGAGGACATTCAGAAAGCCAAGAGACATATGAAAACATG
>NW_006296818.1:202649-212971 GCF_000327345.1 Myotis davidii | reverse complement strand
TCAACCAAAGGACTTGTATGCATGCATATAAGCATAACCAATGGACATAAGACACTGGGGAATAGGGGAGGCTAGGGGACTGTCTAGGGCGGGGGGAAAAATGGACACATATGTAATACCCTTTGTAATAAAAAATAAAATTAAAAAAAAAGAAATTTACAATCTATAGGATATTATGTAATCAAATAAACACACAATTAGGAAGTTTAAGGTACAAGTGAAACAAGAAGTAGCAAGTACTATATAGAGTTTCTTTTCTGGAAATATGGACAACAAGACATTAAAATTCTTATTTTTTCTTTTTAAAATTCTCACTCAAGAACATGCTTAGAGAGAGGAAGAGAGAGGGAAAGGGAGATAGAGAAGGAAAAGGAGAGAGAGAGAGAGAAAGAGAGACATTAATATAAGAGAGAAACACCTATTGGTTGCTCTCTGGTAAGGTCATGTACTGGATTGTAGGATCAACTGCAACCCAGCATGTGCCCTTACCAGGAATCTAACCAGCAACCCTTCGCTGCATGGGATGACACTCAACCAACTGAACCACTACAAAGAAGAGTAGAAATATTGATTATATTGATTAACTAGAATTTATATGATTATTCACACTACAATTTTAAGGGTGACTGCTGAAATAAATTGGACTTGCAATCTCTGGAAAATAAATGAAGGGGGGACATGAAGTTAACAAAAAATGAGGTTAAAATTTATGACAAAAGCAGAAAAATTAGAAAGCACAAAATAAAATGTTAGTAATGTGTGAATATATTAGTAGCCATAATAAATATAAATGGATTAAATGGCCAGTTAAAGGAAAAAGATAGACTTGATAAAATAATTTTTAAGTTATTAGTACCACTGATGATCCATATAGCAACAAATTACCACTCCAACTCCTATAGAAATTATTTCACATGGCTTGACAGATTAATAAAAAAAGCAATTTTTTTGGTTTCTTAGAAGAAATAAAGAGCAACACATGACTGCAAGACAAAAAGTATTTCTTAGATAAGAGTTACTAGATAAGAGTTACTAGCACAAATCACAAGGGGGAAAGATGGTAAAATTGACTATATATACATAAAGGTATTTAATTTGTGTGAAACATAATTAGAGAATAAATATTACTTATAATAGTATTTCACTGTTCATCCAGTGAAAATATAAAAAAATACAAAGACAAACCAAAGTTGAGCAGATATTTGAAAGTATAAGAATGATAAAGGGTAGAATCCAGAATTTTAAAAATCTCTTAAAATATATATAAGAAAAGAGAATTTGATTAAAATATTGGTAAGTAGATGAAAAGGTAATTTTTCAGAGAAGAAAGACAAGTGACTAACAAATTTGTTGAAATTCATATATAATCTGGAGAGAGAAAATTAAAACCACAATAAGTAACAAGTATATCTCTCAACAAAAATTTAAAAGTCCTGAAAATACCAAGTTTGGGTGAGAATATGGAGTATCAGGAACAATGCTTGGAGTGAATATTGGAACAAATCTTACAACTCAGTAATTTAAATTCTAGGCACATAAACAAACAAAAAACCTCCACATAAACCCTCTGGATTATACATACAAGGAAATGATTTTAGCAACATTATTTATCATAGTAAAAAACAGTGAAAGCACTTTAAATGTATATAAACACAGAGACTGGATGAAATAATTTATATTATGACTAAAGGCCTGGTGCACAAAAATTTGTGCACTTGGAGGGTCCCTCAGCCCGGCCTGTGCCCTCTTGCAGTCTGGGTCCCCTCAGGGGATGTCTGTCTGCTCACTTAGGCCTGCTCCCTGGGGGATCAGGCCTAAGCTGGCAGTTAGATATCCCTCTGGCAGCCCGGGATCCTTCGGGGGATGTCAACTTGCCAGCCAGGAGCAGGCCTAAGCTGCAGTTGGACATCCTTAGAGCTGCTGAGGAGGTGGGAGAGGCTCCCGCCGCCACCACTACTGTGCTGGTAGCCGACAGTCTGGCTTGTGGCTGAGTAGAGCTCCCTCCTGCATTGAGCGTCTGCCCCCTGGTGGCCATTGTGTGTCATAGTGACCAGTCATTCCCAGTCGTCCTGCTGTTAGGGTCAATTTGTGTATTACCCTTTTACTATATAGAATAGAGGACTGGTGCACAGGTGGGAGCTGGCTGGTTTGTCCTGAAGGGTGTCCTGGATCAGGGTGGGGGTCCCCCTGGTGTGCCTGGCCAGCCTGGGTGAAGGGCTGAGGGCCGTTTTCAGGCTGGCCACACCCCCCCCACCACCCAAGGTCCCAGCCTTCTTTTTTCTTCTTTTTTTCTGGGATTTATTTATCTTCTATAATTGAAACTTTGTAGCCTTGAGTGGAGCCAAGGGCTGGCCAGGGCAGGTGGGAAGCTTGGCTTCCTCCATCGCCGGGGACAACCCAAGCCTCCTGCTCTCTCCAGCTCCATGGCCACGGCCATCTTAGTTGGGCTAATTTGCATACTTGCTCCTGATTGGCTTGTGGGTATGGCTTGAGCATAGTGGAGGGACAGTTAATTTGTATGTTTCTCTTTTATTATATAAGATGATGGAATACTCTATATTACTAAAAGTAAATAAGTTAGGTTTACATGTAACAATACTAAATGTTGGGCAAACAAATTTTACCCCATACATTCCCTAAGTCATAGGATAAGATATACAGTATGACATCACTTTAATAAATTTTGAAAAATAAAAAACTATCATATATTATTTAGATTATATACATATGTAGCAAAATTATAAAGAATGTACATAAATGAAAATATTAGTTATAGTCATGGTTACCTCTGTGAGAGAGTGAGGAAAATTCCTTTGGGGAAGGGTACGCTGAGATCCTGCCTATGTTTTTAATTCTTTGTTAGTTGTATTTTTCTCTAGCCTTCTTTTATATTTGAAATATTACAAACATGTGGTTTTGTGTGTGTGTGTGTGAAGGACTATAAGCGTTACGGGAGGGCATGGAGATAAACTTTGGAGGGAATCAGGTGCATAACCGTTAATTTGTCCAAAGAAGCCAAAGGATGAAAAGCAGAGATGGAAGTGACAAGGGCACTGGGGAGGAAGACAACAGCATGGGCTTCTGCCCTGACACTAGGAGGACTGGTCGCACCTGAATATGGAGACAGGTAGAGAACAAAAGGAAACACTTTGATTATAGGGTTTTCCGTTTTATTCATATAAAATGGGGAGATATTCAGGGCTTATAGGCAGGGAATTATAAGATTTTATGTGTGCTTTCGAAATATTAAAATGATACAGAATTAATCAAGACTTGGAGTGAAAAAAATAATGAATCTGATATGTGAAGATACTTAAGATACTTAATGCAATATTCCAGGCAACAGGTGATGGAGAGTTACCTGTAGCTAGGAGGCTGGCACTGGAAGTGGGAAAGAAAAGATGGGGATGATGAATAGTGTTGAGAATAGAATAAGTCAGAGTCTGACTGTGGGTAGGGTGGGGGGATGGCATTAAGATTTATAGATAACTTCAAGCTTTTGAGGCTAGAGGGCAGAGTAGTTGTGGCACTAATAGAAACAGAAATATCAGGTAAACATACTAGTTTTGAAAGGAAAATTCGGTTTTATACACATTGAGTTTTATATATTCCCTAAAGAGATATTGAGAAAGCAGTTGAGAACCATGTACCTGCTCAATGGTGATATTAGCAGACATATATAGATTAAATTAACCACAGATTAAAAATATTTGAAAAAAAGTTATGTTGTTATTGGCTACTATGTACTTAGGCCTACGATGGTTGTATCTGTACTGAACATGATTTTTTTGCTTTGTCATTATTTCCCAAACAATATAATTATTCACATAGCACTAACATTGTATTAGGTATTATAAGCAATCCTGAGATGATTTAAAGCAAAGGGGAAAACGTGCATAGATTAGATGCAAATACTACTAAGGGACTTGGCCATCTGAGGATTTTGGTATCTGCAGGGGATTCTGGAACCAATCCCCACTGGATACCAAGAGATGACTGTAGTTATGATTCCACCCAAAGGCAAGAATTAAAAAAATATTCATGGAAATAGATCTTTGGAATGAATATTTTCTTAGGATGATAGAGAAGAACCAGAAAGAGTTGCGTAAGCAGTGCTAAGAAAGGGACTAAGTGGTCACAGCATCATCCTGAAGTGAAGCAAAGGAACTAGAACTAAATGTAATGTTTCACAGGCCATTGTTGCCTATTGAGAGAGTGGTTTTAAAAGAACAGCTAAAAACATGATGCATTGTTTAAAAACTCTAAGTTCTGATTATAACTAAGTTTTTAAACATAAAATTTATGCTATCTTAATTAATTGGGACATTCGTTTCCAATTCTTTGACTGATGGTTTCTGACTTCCCTTACTATTTTATGATTCTTTTAGTGACTTTCTCATCTTCAGGGCATTTACCAAACAGTAGTTTCCAGAAATAGTTACAGGACAAATGAAGTGTAGTGAAACAGTGTAGCTTCATTTTTTTCCGTTGACAGAGTCATCTTTCAAAGCCCTAAGCTTTTAAAAATAACTTTGCTCCAGTGATTTTAGTGATAATGCCTATTACATTCACCTATTTTAGCTACATCCATTGAATTAATGGAATTAGTTTGTGTGTTTCGTTTTGTTTTTAACTCGAATAATCAACTGTTAAGCACATAACATACCAAGCCCCTCAGATATAATAACATAATTTTGATATTCCATGTGTTCAAGTCCTTGATCTACAACATTTGTATTGTCTAATACACATTGTTACAGATTCACAGTTGCTTCTTTCCTTAAAGTATTTATTTGAAAAAGTCTTAGTAAATTCTAAATATGTGGCATTTGATTGAAACATTTATATTTGTTTTTTTTAATTTATCTTTATTGTTGAAAGTATCACAGGTGTCCTCCCTTTCCCCCCATCATTATTTTCTCATGCAGAATCATCATAGAATCTTAAATCTGGAAAAGGCCTTAGAGAAAATTAACATGCATCATTTGATGCGTGAGGAATGGAAGTCCCAGATAAATTAGGGGAATAATTAAAAGTCACATGACTTGTTGACACACCTTATATGACTCAGAGTTATACAATTGCAAGGATCAACACATAGTAAAGTGGTTAAAAAATTACTTGCTTATCACAGTCATACTAAATATTATTAGATTTCCACAATGGACATCAAACTATGTTAAGAGCTGATGAGGAAACAAATGTGGTGATAACATTCTCCCTTCCCTCTGGGAGGTACGTACTTGGGGGAAATCTTTGCTGTGCACCTATAGAATCTAATAGAACGTTGTCATTGTGGAATGAAACAAGAATGAATGAATGATTTTAGTTAACAAAATGTTTCCCTTCTGTTATATGGTAAAATCACTAACAAACAAGCCAATAAAAATATAATATAGATTAATGTTTTTAAACAAAGTGGTCAAACTAATTCCCAAGTGCAAGACGCTCTGAGCCTTCACTTGAACAACAACAACAAAAATGCTGTTGTCCAAAAGGTTTGACCAAGGAGGATTGGGAAATTTAGATTTTTCTCCCTTTGTCCTTCATTTAAGAAATCTCTTCACTCAACACTAGAAAAAGGGGCTTGTGCACAAAGGCACTTTGAAGTGAGTATATATGAAAACAGTAGACCTTCGATATTTAATCTAATAGCACAAAGTTTTGAAAAAGCTCCATAAAATTTAAGCTTAACTCAGATTAGCATCTCATATTATTGTATGCCAGATAAATTTTGTGGGAAAAAATAATGATTAATAAAGGAAGTCGTTAAAATAAAGAGGGATATAGTATAGTTTCATCTTTATTTTTAAAATTTTTCTAAATAATGTATTTGAGTAAGATGAAAGGGGGAGAGGTGGACCATTAGTAAAACAACTACAGTAAACTGTGCCTGCATGATAAGAAGCCATGCTGATTAAGAGATACTATAAAATTATGGACTAAGATTGATTTTCAGGTAACTATTAAAATATCTTCAATTTATTATTGAATAAATGCTTGGGTGCATCACCCTTAAACCATGCGTTCCCACGGAGTAGTAAACAATTCCGAATCTGGCCACAGTGAGGAGCTGTTGCGACACAGATTTACATTGCCATGCGGAGGAATGCATATTCCAATCATAATGGGAACATGGATTTCCACTGGCAGCACTGCTTTCCTTTCCATTTTATAATATCTTATCATAACCTAGCGCCTCCATTTTCTACTGTAAGTTCATAAAGGTGTGTGGCACACTATATTTTCGAGAGAAAACATTAGAATTTTTATGCATCTGGTACCCCTAAATAATCACATGTAATATGGTGCTTTAAACGGATTCTCCATACCATGACTGGGAATCTATGTAATGCTAAATGAACCAATTTCAATATACTGTACAGTGTTCTTAAAAGCCCCATGAGGGCATGTAAAATAATACCAAATACCACCACAGTTTGTGGGTTTCATTTAAGAATGAAATGGCATTCCTTGTAAAAAAAACATTCACGATTTCATGTGCAAATGTAGCTGTTATTTCATTTCACAAACGTGAAGTGCCTACTCTGTGCCAGACACACTTCCCAGATATAGAGTTGATCCCTATCTACTGGAACTGAGTGACATCAAAAAGATTTACAAAATCATAATTACTGTGAGACAAATGTGAGGAGGGCAAAATAAAGAATACAATAAAATGTTATGGGAAGAGAGAAAGAAGTGAGGTGACAAATTCACCAGGAAGAAAGTGTTCCCAGGTAGAGGGAACAGCATTTAGAGAGGGGGAAGGAGTTTGATAACATCAACAAACTGAAACAATGTTACTAGGTTAATAGGCTTGATGGAACTTGTTGAGGAGGGTCAGGTAAGAGTGGCAGGAGATGACCTGCCAAGTCAGCAGGGGCCAAAACATCTTTGTGTTCAATACATAATTTGAATGAATATAGATCCTTTGTAAAGAGCTGAGTATCTTTTGGCAGGCGGTAAGGAAACCCAGTTTCTTTCTACTACTAGTAAATGATTAGTTATGTCACTATATTAACAATATATTATTATTAATAATTATTATTTTGGCACTATGAGAATTCTAGCACTTATAATTCCCACAGTACATCTTTTTAAAAAAAGAATAATTCTCACCTGAGGGTATGTTTTTATTGATTTTAGAGAGAGAGGTAGGGAGAAAGAGAGAAATATTGATGTGAGAGAGAAGCATCCCTGGGCTGCCTCCTGTACGTGCCCCCACCAGGACTCAAACTCGCAATACTTTGGTGTATGAGACACTTCAACCAACTGAGCCCTACAGTGTGTCTTAGAAAGTGACTGTTATGTGCTGAAATGACTTACGATGCATCAGAATTGGCTACACATTTTGTTTGTTTTTTGGTTCTCACCTGAAGATACATTGATTGGTTTGAGATGAAGGCATTTTGTATTTACTCTCATGCTGTTTTTTGGTGCTCTTCCTGCCCTCCTGTCAACTTGAATTTTCATCTGGTATCATTTTTCTTCTGCCTATTGGACTTCTTTTTATCATTTCCCCCTCCCCTGATTCAGGTCTGCTAATTATGAGTTTTCTTAGCTTTTTTCTCAAAAGTTCTTTATTTCACTTTTAGATTTAAAAGTTATTTACTCTGGATACAGAATGCTAAGTTGATATTTTGTATTCTTTCTGCATTTGAAAAATTTACTTCATTTTCTTTTTTTTGACAAGCAGAAGTCTGAAGTCATTCTTATCTTTGTTCTCTGTACTTAGTGTGTTTTTCCTTCCTTTCTGTACCACTTGTTCTCAGCAATTTAATTATGATGTCCTCAGTGTAGGTTATTCTTTAATCATGCTTGGGATTTGTTAAGCTTTCTGAGTCTGTGGGTTTTTATTTTTATCAAATTTGGAAATGTTTTGGCCAATTCATGTCTATTTTTTCACTCCTATACCCACCGCCCCCAAGATTCCATAATATGTAGGTTAAGCTGCTTGATAGTTTCCCACAGGACAGTGGGACTCTGTTCATTGTTCTAAATTTTATTTTCTCTCTGCTTTATTTTGAACAGTTTTTATTTCTGTCTTTCAGTTTACTTCTCTTCTCCACTTCCTCCCCTACGAAGTGTTTAATTTGCTGACAACTGTGTCCAGTGAAATTTTTATAACAAGATAATGTATTTTTCATTTCTGGATGTCTCATTTTATTGTTTTTATATCTTCCAGTTATTTCTTCATTATAATTATGTTTTAAATTTTGAGCATTTATTTACAATATTTATTGTAGCTGGTTTAAAGTCCTTGTTCACAAATTCCATTATCTCTGTCATTCCTTGAACAGTTTATATTGATCAATTTTTTTTCCAGGGTAAGGTTTATATTTCCCTTCTTCTTGGAACGTTTAGGAATTTTTTATTGTATGCTACACATTATAAATTTCTCGTTGTTGAATCGAGATTTTGTTTTACTCCTTTAATAAGTTCTGTATTTTGCTCTGACAGTATTTTGCTCTGACAGGCAGGAACATTACTTCAAATAGTATAGTTTATTCAAGGCTTGCATTTTTTCTTTTTTTTTTCCAAGGCTTGCATTTAAGCCATTTTTGGGTGGGTACATGTAGACATTCTCTAGGATTAGTTCATTCCTGATATAGAGGATAGAGGATAGTGTTTTCTGGATACTCCATAGGCTCCTTGTGTAGTAATCTGCTTGGGCTGCCCTAACAGAATACTACAGACAGGATGACTTAAATAACATTGATTTTGTCACAGTTCTAGAGCCTAGAAGTCCAAGATCAAGATGCTGATCACACCCTAGTCAATTTGGCTCAGTGGATTGAGTGTCGGCCTGCAGACCAAATGGTTCCGGGTTCGATTCCGATCAAGGGCACGTACCTGGGTTGCAGGCTCCTCCCTGGCACAGGCCCTGGTCAGAGCTTGTGCAGGAGGCAAATAATTGATGTTTCTCTCACATAGATGTTTTTCTCTGTCTTTCCCTTCTCTTCCACTCTCTCTAAAAATCAATGGAAAAATATCCTTGGATGAGGATTAACAACAACAAAAAACGATGCTGAATAAGGTTGCTTTCTGGTGAAAGCTCTCTTTCTTTCTGGCTTGCAGCTGGACACCTTCTTATTGTGTCTTCACATGCTCCTCTCTCTGTGCATGAGCTGATGTCTTTCTGTGTACTTCCTGGTCTTTTCCTCTTCTTATATATGAGGACACCCATCTTATAAGATTGGGGTCCTGCCCTTATAAGCTTATTTAACTTTAAGTATCTCCTTAAAAGCTGTATAGTATATAGGGCCTATACGGTCACAATGGGAATTGGGGCTTCAACTTGAATACTCTGGCACACCATTCAGTGCATAGCACCCTGCATATTTGTTTTTAAAATAAATTTTATTGATTTTTTAGAGAGAGGAAAGGAGAAGGATAGAGTAAGAAACATCGATAAGAGAGAAACATCAATCAGCTGCCTTCTACACACTCCCCACTGGGGATGTGCCCGCAACCAAGATACATGCCCTTGGCTGGAATTGAACTCAGGATCCTGGAGTCTGAAGGCCGATGCTCTATCCACTGAGCCAAACCGGTTAGGGCAGCACCCTGCATATTTAATAAGGTTGTTGCACTCAGGCTGCTGGGAACTGAATAGATAATACTCAGCCTTGTAGGAGCTGTCAAAAATTTTTGTCTGATGGGGTATCCAATAATTGTTCTTTCCCTTAAGGGTCCCCCACACCCCTAGTTCTGTAGCATTTCACCTTATACATGCTCATGTTATTCTTTATTGAAAGGCTTTAAGAAACCCTTATGAAGATTTCTGGAGCCCCTTCTCTTGTTTTATCCTCTGCCTCCTAAATTCTAGTGTTTGTAGCATCCCTAAACATCAACCTGTTTTCTCACTCTCTTTGTGTTCCCCTCACTATGCTGCACCTGGAAACTGCCTGAGGCAGAAAGCTAATGTAGATATAGAGCTCACATTGGTTCCTCTGTCTATTGTCTCAAAAGAGTTGTATCATATTCTTTCTAGTTTTCTACTTGTTTTTGGCAGGAGGTAAAATCTGAAAGATAGAAGTTATTCATGGGCAGAAGCAGAAGTCCTTTTCAAAATTTACATTTGTAATTAAATGTTTGTAACTACTTACTTTTTTATCTTCTTTCTTTTTTGTTTTTTTTTATTTCAAGAAAAGAGATTTTACTTTATTTTTTAATTAAATCTTTATTGTTCAGATTATTACATTTGTTCCTCTTTTTTCCACCCATAACTTCCCTCCTCCCAGTTCCCTCCCCACCCTCCGCCCTCACTCCCCACCCACTGTCCTCATCCATAGGTGCATGATTTTTGTCCAGTCTCT
>NW_006296818.1:200122-201410 GCF_000327345.1 Myotis davidii | reverse complement strand
TTAGTATTTCACTTCAGCACTGCGCCTCCTCTGAGTCTGGGTATGATATTCTCTTTCCTCCTAGTTGTAGAATTTCCACTCAGCCAGCCTTCCTGTGGTTCTGGATGATGTCCGTTCTGTCTTAGTTTTATTTTTGAAGTGGTTGTTTGAGGCAGCAATCTCCGGCTTAACCTATGCCGCCATCTTAGTTTTTTTCAAGAAAAGAGATTTTAAATATGATAATGTTACATTCAATAAATACCAATTGCTCAAGAAAAATGGTCTTACATATAATATTACATGCAATAAACATTAATATTTCAAGAATAAAGGATTTTAAGTATAATAATATTACTAAAACTGTACTAACATAGTATGATATCACAAAAGTTATAGGAAATATTAAAAATCTGCTAATAACAGGATTACTTCTATTATATTCTAGAATATTTTCCCCCCTTCGGCTCTACTTTTGTTCATGAGTTTATGTTGTTCATTATATTCCACAAATGAGTGAGATCATATGATATTTGTCTTTCTTTGACTTGCTTATTTCGCTTACATGATGCATTTGACATGTATTTTGTCAGATATGAGTATTGCTACTCCAGCTTTTTTTTTTCTTTTCTATTTGCATGAAAATTTTTTTCCCATCCCTTCACTTCCATCTGGTGTGTGTCTTTTGTTTTGAGGTGGGTCTCTTGTAGACAGCATATAGTTGGGTCATGTTTTCGTATCTATTCAGCTACCCTCCACCTTTTGATTTGAGCATTGAATCCATTTACATTTAGGGTTATTATTGAGAGTTACTTATTTATAGCCATTTTAATTCTGTATGGCTAGGTTTCTTTCCCTGTTTCTTCTTAGCAATCCCTTACAGCAATCCTTTAGTATTGCTTGTAATGCTGTCTTGGTTGCGATGACCTCCTTTAGCCTTTTTTTTTGGTCTGGGAAGCTCTTTATTTGACCATCTATTTTGAATGATAGCCTTGCTGGATATAGTAATCTTGGTCCAGATGCTTGCTTTCCATTACCTTGAGTATTTCATGCCATTCCCTTCTGGCCTGTAGAGTTTCTAATAAGAAACCAGGGTCAGCCTTATGGGAACTCCTTTGTAGGTAACAGTTTCCTCTTGCTTTTAAGATTTTCTCTTTGTCTTTAATGCATTTTAATTATGATGTGTCTGGGCATGGACCTGATTGGGTTCTTCTTGCTTGGGGTTCTCTGTGTTTCCTGAACTTGTGTGACTTTTTCCTTTACAAGGTTAGGGAAGTTTTCTGCTATTATTTCTTCAAACATTTTCTCCATA
>NW_006296818.1:196793-199746 GCF_000327345.1 Myotis davidii | reverse complement strand
GTCTTTTTTTTTTCCTGGAAAGCTCTTTATTTGACTGTTTATTTTGAATGATAGCCTTGCTATATATTAGGCAGATCCTCTATACCTCTCAATCTCTAGTGCAGGACAGTGTTAAAGGCTTTTTTTGATCAATTGGATCAGGCAAAGACTCAAAGCCTCCACAGACCTCCTCTGTCTACAGACTAATAGGATTCTGACTTGAATTGTCCCCAGGCAATCATCCTCAGGTGTGGCAAGAGTTTTTTTCAACAGGGTGGAGCAGTTGCTTCTGCCTGGAGGCTAACTGTTACTTTTAATCTCTTAAGTGGTCTCAGGGCAAGGTGTTTTCCAATAGCTGTGTTGAATGTCTTCCCCCTAGGGAAGGCAGATGTCTATGTGGGAAAAATGTCCTCTGATATGTGAGGGAATGACTCAGCCCAGGCATCTTGGGGTGCCTGCCTTATGAGCTCTATCCCCAGTCCTGGGTTCTTCTTTCACAGCTCCAATCCACTTCACCCTCCCTCTGCCAGAGCACAAGGTGGGTGGCTCCACAGGGAATTTTTGTGCATTGGCCCTTTAAGAGGGGGCCCAAACTTTCAGCTGCCACCTCCTGGCACACAGCACCCCACTGCTTTTCACAGCTAGATGTTATGTGGATACCCTCCTCAGTTTGGTGCTCTCTGCTGGGGAACCCAGCTTCATGATTAGATCCCAGAGTTCTCAGTGGCACCCCCTGCACAGCTGAGATATCTCTCCTGGACTTCAGTTGCCATCTGTGGATTGCCTGGCCAGCCCTTTCATACCTCTGCCCCTCCTACCAGTCTCTATGTGGGCTCCACCTTTGGTCCTTGGGTATCACGGTTTTTAATTCCAGTTTATTCCTGGAAGCGTGTCCATGCAACATCCTCCTACTCTGCCATCATGTTTAATTCCTGTAACTATTTAATTTTTTAATAAATGTATGATGTTAATCCTATATAATAAAACCCTAATATGTAAATCAACCAAATGGCAGAACGACCAGTCACTATGACGTGCACTGACTACCAGGGGGCAGATGCTCAATGCAGAAGCTGCCCCCTGGTGGTCAGTGCGCTCTTACAGGGGGCTCGCCATTCTGCCAGAAGCCGGGCTCACAGTTGGAGAGTGCAGTGGCGGTGGCAAGAGTCTCTCCTGCCTCCAGGACAGTGCTAAGGAGCCTCTCCCACCTCTGCAGCAACACTAAGGACCCCTCAGTGGACATCCCCTTAGGGGTCCTGGACTGTGAGAGGGCGCAGGCCAGGCTGAGGGACTCTCCCCAGTGCATGAATATTGTGCACCGGGCCCCTATTATTAACATATTTGTCTTCTAGACGTATCTACTAGTATCTAGAACACATATTCTAGATAGATAGAGGGTAAGTCTATAAAGATCTATAAGGCAAGATATATGGATCTTGTCAATGTAAATATATTGAGTTATACTATGGTTCTAATTACAGCCCCTAAAGCCTCCAAAATATATTTAATTAGAATCTAAGATGAAATACTTATCAAAACTTAATCTCACAGTAGTAAAAGTATTGTGAAATATGTTGTGAAAAATTGCTCTCAGTTGAGTACCATTGCTATAATGTATCCTTAGACTGACCAAACGTGAAAATAATATAGCTATTTGTTCAATAATTGAATTTCACTGATCTCAAATATTTTCTTGCAATGTCACACAACTTTTTGTGAAAATGAGAATTACACAGATGCAAATATAGGGAAGGTATTGACGTTTAAAAAGTTGTACAGATGATAATGATGCACATCAAATGTTGAGAATTGCTATTGGGGAGCTCAGACTTGAGTGTGTATCAGAATCAACTGGAGGCCTTGCTAAGACACAGATTGCCAATGTCCAGTCTCTGAGACTTTGATTCATTAGGTTTGATCAGAGCCTAAGGTTGTTCATTGTTAACAATTTCCCAGGTGATGCAGCTGCTGCTAGTTCTGAAACCCTACCTTGAGAATCATTGTTTTCTAGCAAAGTTATTTGTGCTGTTTAACTCTGGCAATAGTAATTTTTCAAACAAATAGTGTATTAATAATTTGATCAATTGAGATGATCATGTGGTATAGCCAAAGAAGTATGGAAACTGGAATGAAAATGAAAACAGAATGAAACAACTTGGTTTAGATCTTACCCAGTCCTTACTAGAAAGTCTATTTGTCTCTGAATCTCAGATTCATCATCTATAGAAAGGGAATTATAATATATGATTTGCTGCCTTGCATAAGTAACACATATAAATTGATTAATATTTAATAATAAACACTATTTTCATTCCACCTCTTTTCTCATAGACTTCACTAAAAAATAAATTATACAGACAACAGTGTATGGACTCCTTTGAACTAAAAAACTCTAAACAATTAAGGCAAAAGTCACCAGAGGACCCTTTATTAGGGGATATGGAGCATAATAATCATTTTAATCTTCTTGAGTCAATTCTGGAATAGTCCCTAAGAAGTACAGTTGTCCCTGAGTTCTGGTGAATAGTTCTAGTGGATAAAAAAACATCTTGGATATTTTAACCCCTTCTTGAAACACACAGATTTGCTTTAGAATTAACCAGAATTTATTTTTACAATATATTTTTATTGATTTCAGAAAGTGAGAGGGAGAAAGAGACAGGAACATCAATGATAAGAGAATCATTGACTGCCTCCTGCATGCCCTCCACTGGGAATCGAGCCCAAAGCCCAGGTATATGCCCTGACAGGGAATCGAACCGTGACCTCCTGGTTCAAGGGTTGATGCTCAACCACTGAACCATGCTGGCAATTAACCAGAATTTTGAGATTCTAATCACTTGAGGCAGAATTATTTATATATCCACCATGATTATTTCAGACTGAACTAAAAACATTTATATTTACATTATTGGTCTTTGGTTTACTTTGGGGCATTTATGAGAAATGCACAGACTTCACTTGAGAGTTGGTT
>NW_006296818.1:192348-195990 GCF_000327345.1 Myotis davidii | reverse complement strand
GTCAGGAAAGCAGAGAAACACTGTGGAGTTGAAAAGCTTCAGGTGTATATAATTATTTGGAAATGGGCGGAGGGGTAGCAGGGTGGTTATTTGTGGTTGATGAAATTTTAAGAAATCAATGCATTGAAAAGCTAGAGTGGAATCTAGGAGTAAGGATGGAAAAGCTAAAAACAGATGTGTGGCAGGCATATGTGGGTAATCATGAGTAATATTTTAGATGATAGGAGTGCATTTTAGAACAAGAATGTATACTGCTGCTGACAAGCAGTATTATCAAACTATAAAAAATGAGCCAAATATGGGTCTACCTGGGGTGGAAATGCAATCTTCCTCATAAGAAAGTAGCTCCAATCAGTGTTTCTTCAACCTTCAGACACATTATCTGCAAATTGTTTAGTTGTTAGAATATAATGCTGGAAATTTTGTTCAAAGATTTTTTTTTCCAGTAATGATAAAATTTGTGTTATGGAAAATGAACTTAAAAGACCAATGCAATTTACAGTTGTATTAGTGTGCATGTTGGCTTAGTGGTTTGGATATCAACCTAAGACAACTTTAGAATTTTATTCAAGATCTAAATCATAATATAAGTTCAGTGACTCTCTCCATGGATGCTAGGATTGCTCCCCCTTGCATTACGTTTCCATTGCTGTTAAACAAATTACCACAATTTAGCAGCTTAAAACACCCCTCTTCCCTTGTAATCCTCACTTGAGGATAGGTTTATTGATTGTAAAGAGAGAGGAAGAGAAAGAGGAGAGAGCTATTGGTTGCCTTCCTTACATGTCCCAACTGGGGATCGAACTTTTTGGTGTAGGGACAATGCTCCAACCAACTGAACCATCCTGTGCTGGGGCAACAAGACCCAGTTTAAAACGTGCAGTTCTGTAAGTAAGAAGTCCGGGATGGTGTGGCTAGGTTTTCTGCCCAGGGACTCACAAGGCTGAAGGGAATGGTATCAGCTGGCTTTGTTATCATCTGGAGCTCGGTGTCTCCCCATGATTCCTGCTATTGGCAGAAGTCAGTTCTTTGCAGTTGTAGCAGTGAGGTCCCCACTACCTTCTTCTCATCTCCTGAAGGTCATCTGCATTCCTTCTTAAGTGTCTCCCTCCAGCCTCACAGCAGCAAATCATTCTCACACTTCAGATCTCTGACTTCCTCTGCTGCCATTAGCTGGAGAAAGCTCTTTGCCTTTATGGGATCTTGGGATCAGATCAAGCTCTCTATTTTAAAGTCAACTGTGCCACAAAGCATAACATAATCACAGAAATCATATCTCATCATATTCAGAGCCTTTGGGGGTTAGGTGGTGACATCTTGTGGGGGAGTGGGGGGGACGCATTTTAACAATTTTGGCTGCCACACGTGTGTAATGTCAGCAATGGGATGGTGAGGTTGTGGGTTGCAATGCAATCCCGAAAGACAGAATGGAGTTGTTCCTTCTATTTGGTCTGTAGGTGCGCTCTAGTCTCATTTTAAGTTGATTTAAATAAGAAAAAATTGTAGCAGAGAAGCAAAATAAACTATATTTCAAAGACCAGAATGTTCCAATAAAAAAAGTTATTAATAGAGGAATTAATAAATTTTGAAGAATTGGAGTAAAATTAACTTAAGATGATATTTAACAAAATGAATACGAAGACATTTTTGGTAAATTTTAAGTAAGCAGTCCTGGCTGATTTGGTTCAGTGGATAGAGCATTGGCCTGCGGACTAAAGGGTCCTGGATTCAATTCCGGTCAAGGGCACAAGGCCGGGTTGCAGGCTCGTGCAGGAGGCAGCCAGTCAATGATTCTCTTCCCTAAATGATGTTTCTATCTCTCTCTTCCTCTCTGAAATCAATACAAATATATTTTAAAAAATTTTAAGTAAACAAAATCACCAATATTTTATGAAACTACTAGAAGCCCAGCTCGCAAAATCATGTGGCCCTGCCCACCTGCGTCGGTCTTACGGTGTTAGGGCCACAGGCCCTTTATAATATAGATTTTCATAATGGCAATAAATTGCATACATGTTGGCAAAAGAACTGTAATGATATAAAATAATTTACCACTCTTAGTATTTTCAAGGAGAAACATAATAATGAAACCCTGAATTGCCATGATTTCCTATGGTTTAAGAAAAAACAAAAAGTGAATTAGAAAATATTGCTTTCTTAAGGAGACATTTACTAATAAAATTAGTGGATTATCTTTAAGATGTCCTTAGCAACAAACTACCCCCCGGCACACATTGTGTTTTTATGAATGCTATTAAAAAACACTCATAGAAATAATCTTTTTGCAAAAATATTGGGCAGAGTTTAGTTAATTATATAAACTAAACTATTATAATTGAACAAAACTACATATGAGACACACTGCAATGCACACACGTGATTCAATCCCATGAATATGTCCTTTGGGAATATTAATGTACTAGCGGCCCAATGCACGAAAATTCATGCAAGAGTAGGCCCTCCTTCCCCCGGCTTCTGGCACCAGCTTCCCTTCAGCACTCGGGACCGGGGCTGCTTCCCTCTGGCCGCTGTCAGCAGGTGCCCGAGACCCGGGCTGCTTTGCTCTGGCCCCAGCCTCGTCTGGAAGGACATCTGGAATGACACCCGGAAGGATGTTTGATCTAATTAGCATATTACCCTTTTATTATTATAGATGTTTCATTCTGAGAGAAATATGAAATTGAATTACTAAAAAAGAATGAGTAAATCAGTTTCTGAATTTATAAATAGAAATCTATTTTTTTACTTAGCAACAGATGAATACTTAATTTGAAAATATTTAAGATATTGAGCTGAAAATCAACTGACTTTCCATTTTCTCAAAGGAAATATGGTGATAACTGAAAAGGACAAAAGTTATTAAAAAGGTATCAGAGCTGGAAATTTATGGATTATTGGAATCTCATTATAATGAGTGTTACACATGATTATAAAGAAAAACAAATTTTAATGAGATTCAATTTATTATTTTTAAGGAATATCATATAAGCATTAGTGCTCTTTGTTGTTGTTTTAATTTAAATTCTTCATTGTTTAAAGTATTACGTAAGTTTCCTTTTTTCCCCCTTGACCACTCCCCGGTCGCCCCCACCCCTTAGCACATGCCCTCACCTCTGTCTCCCCCCTGTTTCCACTGGTTAGGCTCATATGCTTGCATACAAGTCTTATGGTTGATCTCTTAGCCCTCACCCCCCCGCTTTCCCTTATAGGTTGGACAGTCTGTTCAACACTTCTATGACTCTGGTTCTCTTTTTGTTCATCAGTTTATGTTGTTCATTACATTCCACAAATGAGTGAGATCATGTGATATTTATCTTTTTCTGACTGGCCAGCATTATTTCACTTAGCATAATGCTCTCCAGTTCCATCCATGCTGTTGCAAAGGGTAAGAATTCCTTCTTTTTTACCACAGTGTAGTATTCCATTGTGTAGATGTACCACAGTTTTTTAATCCACTCATCTGCTGATGGGCACTTAGGCTGTTTACAAATCTTAGCTATGGTGAATTGTGCTGCTACGAACGTAGGGATGTATATATCCTTTCTGATTGCTGTTTCTGTTTTTGGGAGGATATATTCCTAGAAGTGGGATCACTGGGTCAAATGAAAGTCCCATTTTTAACTTTTCGAGGAAACACCATAC
>NW_006296818.1:178079-192123 GCF_000327345.1 Myotis davidii | reverse complement strand
TTCTTTTTGTTAAGTTGTATGAGTTCCCTATAAGTTTTGGAGATTAAACCCTTATCAGAGATAACATTGGCAAATATGTTCTCCCATGTAGTGGGCTTTCTTATTGTTTTGTTGTTGGTTTCTTTTGCTGTGCAGAAGCTTTTTATTTTGATATAGTCCCATTTGTTTATATCTCTTTAGTTCCCACAGCCCTAGGAGCTATTTGGTAAAACTCTCCTGTGAAGCTGTGTGGTCCTGGGCTTTCATTTGCTGGAAGTTCGGCAGGTTTTCTGTTGTCTTTTTAAAATATTTTATTTTTATTTTTGTAATATATTATTGACTTCAGAGAGGAAGAGAGAGATAGAAACATCAGATGAGAGAGAATCACTGATCAGCTGCCTCCCTCATGACCCCTACTGGGGATTGTGCTCACAACCTGGGCATGTGCCCTTGGCTGGGATCGAACCTGGGACTCTTCAGTCTGCAGGCCGACACTCTATCCACTGAGGCAAACTGGCCAGGGCAGCTGCTGGAAGCTTTTTGATGACTGCTAAAATTTCCTCCTTAGTTATCAGCCTATTGAGATATTTTGATTCTTCTTGATTGAGTTTTGGAAGGTCCTATTTTTTTTTTAGGAATATGTCCAGTTCCTCTCCATTGTTTAGTTTGTTGGAGTAGAGTTGTTTATGGTATTTTTTTTTTTTACAGTCTTTTGTATTTCGGTGGGGTTGTTATTTCTCCTCTATCATTTCTGATTTTGCTTATTTGGGTCCTTTCTCTTTCCTTCTTGGTGTGCCTGGCTAGAGGTTCATCAATCCTTCCAAAAAACCAATTCCTAGTTTCATTGATCTTTTGTTTTTTTTGTCTCTATGTCATTTATTTCTGCTCTAATCTTAATTATCTCCTTCCTTCTGCTCACTCTGGTCTTTTCTTGTTGCTCTCTTTCTAATTCTTTAAGTTGTAAAGTTAGGTAATTTATTACAAGTTTTTCTTGTTTTTTTGAGGTAGGCCTGTAATGCTATGAACTTCCCTCTCAGGACTGCTTTCACTGTGTCACAGAGATTTTGGGCTGTTGTGTTTTTATTGTCATTCATTGCCAGGATGTTTTTAATTTCATCTTTGATCTCTTTGGTAACCCAATCATTGTTTAATAGCATGCTATTCAGCCTCCTAGAGTTTGAATTTTTTTATTGTTTTCATTGCAGTTGATTTCTAATATAATGCCATTATGGTCTGAGAAGATTATTATTTCAATCTTCTTGAATTTGGAGAGACTTTGACCCCAGATGTGGTCTATCTTTGAAAATATTCCATGTGCACTGGAGAAGAATGTATATTCTGTAGTTTTGGGGTGAAATGTTCTGAAGATGTCAATTAAGTCCATCTGATCTAGTGAGTAATTTAGGATTGCTGTTTTTCTTTGCTGAGTTTCTGTTTAGAGGATTTGTCCAGTGGAGATAATGGGGTGTTAAGGTCCCCTACTATGATTGTATTGCTGTCAATCTCTCCCTTGATCTCCTCCAGAAGATTTCTTACGTATTTGGGTGCTCCTATATTGGGTGCATATATATTTACCAGAGTTATTTCTTCTTGTTGGACTGCTCCCTTTAGTATTATGAAGTGGCCTTCTTGATCTCTTAAACTTCCTTAGCCTTTTTTTTTGTGTGTGTGTGTGTGGGGGGGGAAGCTCCTGATTTCCCCTTCAATTTTGAATTATAGCTTTGCTGGATAGATTATACTTGGATTCAGCCCCTGCTTTGCATCACTTTGTATATTTCCTTCTATTCCTTTCTGGCCTGATGTGTTTCCTTTGAGAAATCATTTGATAATCTAATGGGAGCCCCTTGTAGGTAACTGTTTGTATCTCTTTGAAGCATTTAAGATTCTCTCTTTATTGTTAATGTTTGCCTTTGTAATTATGATGTGTCTTGGTGTTGATCTTTTGGGGTTCATCTGTTTGGGAATCTCTGTACTTGTGTGACTTTTTTCTTCCCCAAATTGGGGAAGTTTTCTGACATTATTTCTTCAAATAAGTTTCTAATCCTTGCTCCTCTTCTTGTAGTTCTTGCACCCCTATTATACATATGTTGCTTTGTTTTTGTTGTCCCAAAGCTCCCTCAGGACCTCCTCCTGTCTTTTGATTTTTTTCTCTAATTGCAGTTCAGATTGAGTGTGTTTTGCTTCCCTATCTTTTAATTCACTAATTTGGTCCTCCACTTCTCCTAGTCTTCTATTGAAAGCTTCCATATTGTTTTTTATTGTAGCTATATCACTCTTTATTTCCTCCTGATTCTTCCATAGGTTGTTGGTTTTCTCATCCATCCAGTTTATGAACTGTATGACCCTTACTCTGAAATCTTTCTGACAGATTGCATGCCTCTGTTACATTTAGTTCCTTTTCTGCGATTCTTCCTTTTCTTTCCTTTGGGAGTTGTTCTTCTGTCTTCCCATTTTTGTTATCACCAAAGAATCTTAAGTGTTGAGTCACACAGGGCCTGCAGCTGCAGTGGTGGGCTTGGTGGTGAGTTGCATGGTTGTGGGTGGCGGCTGCTCCTCTGGCAGTCTAGGAGGCATCTGCTCCTTGGGTAGTCACAGGTGGTGGCTGCTTGCGGGGTGGCCACTCGTGGGGCAGCTGCTCCTTGAGCGGTCACATGGCAGCTGCTCCTCACATGTTCACAGGGTGGGTCTCCTTGCGCAGTCATGGTCAGTGGTCGCTCCTCGGTAAGCGGTCGTGGGGCAACTGCTCCTTGTGTGGTTATGGGCAGTGGCTGCTTCTCCAGTGGTTGTGGGTGGTGGCAGTTTGGAAGCTGCTGGAGCAGTTGTGGTTCCTGAGGCTGCTGCATAAAGTTCAGCTGTTTGCATGCTTGTAGGCAGTGGCTGCTCCTCCTGTGGTAGCAGGTGGCTGTTGCTTATGCACCTACTGGAGTGGTTGTAGTGCCTGTGCCTGTGGCTGAGCCCGGGGCTGCTGCATAAGGCTTGGCTGCTTGCGCGTGTGTGTGGGGTTGTGGTGCCTGGGGCTACAGCATCGGAACTCACAGGAGCCCTCAGCTGGGGAGGCTGGAATCCCAGTGTCTGTGAGTCAGCAGGACCCTGGCCAGAGTGGCTGTAGGATCCTGTGTGGTGTCTGAGAGCACCCTGGGTGGAGGTGAGCCTGGGCTCCCAGTCACAGCCACTCTCCCCTTCAAGATGGCATGGCCTCTGTGGGAGAGCCAGTGCTCCAAGAGAGATTACAGCGGTAGCAGAGGCTTCCCGGCTATGAGAGCCTGGTCTGCAGGCCCCAAAGGTCCTCTGAGATCTAGCTGTCCCTCACTCACACATGCACACACCACATGTCCACATACACCCCTTTCACTCCCTCACTCACTCACACTCTCTTCCTCACTGCTGCCCTGCCAACCGCCATCTTGGAAATCCCTGCTTTTTTGTTTTTTAAAATGTAATATTGTTATATTCGTCCCTACAAATGATATCTGATTATCAGCTATGAAATTTTTTTTTAGACCATCAAAGGCAAAGCAAAATTATATTTTAAATTGGGAACATTAATTATGCCATGAATAAATAGAAACCTTATCCTTTCTCTTTTTCATTTTTAAAGAGGTAACTTTTTCTTTTAATTTCACAGGTCAAGTTTTTTCTTATAGAATATAATACCATGAATATAGTCCTTTCATGAGAATGTATTTTCAATGATCTCATTTTTAAAAATGTGTAATATGTGAATGCAATTTAATGATTTATCAGCATGCATAATTTAATTCTAGTTTAGAATAAACCATAAGTATGGAAAAAATCATTAATCAAAATGTCATAATTAAAAATGTGTAAACACTCAACTTGGATTAATTGAAATGAACTTTTGTATGAGCTGTTAAAAATTAATTACGACTTTTTTTGTTCTGTTAATCCTTACCCAAGGAAATTTTTCCATTGATAGTTTTTAGAGAGAGTGAAAGGGAGGGGGAGAGACACAGAGAGAGAAACATCAATGTGAGAGAGACACATCGATTGGTTGGCTCCCACATGCACACTGACCAAGGCATGTGAGTGAGCCTACAACTCAACTGAGGTATATGACCCTGACAAAAATTGAACCTGGGACCCCTCAGTCTGCAGGCCAATGCTCTAGCCATTGAGCCAAACCGGCTGGAGCAAGATATTTCGTTTTTATATAAACCCAACATTGAGGCAAAGGAAATATTTAGCCTTATGTAAAAAGAATAATTTTTCTTAGATTCAAATATACTACTGTCTTATCTTTCAAAATATATAATTGTATACAGAACAACACACAGAAATATATCTTCTTTAAAGCAATGCTTGACTTTTGCCATTTATTCATCCAATCTTCAAATACTTACTGAGCACCAACTATGTTCCTGACACTGTGCAGGAGACAATAATAATAGAAATATCAAAGGAAAATATATGTTAAGCAGCTGCTATATGCCAGATAATTTCTTAAGCTGTTTTTTTTTCAAATTTTGATAACTGTCTTTAAAAACTTTTTAAAAATCTTTATTGTTGAAAGTATTAAGTATATCTCCTTTCCTCCCCCAATTGACCCCTTCTATTCCATCCCCACCCTCCACACCAGGCCTCTACCACCATATTGTCTGTGTCCATGGATCATTTATACATGCATACTAGAGGCCCGGTGCACGAAAGTCTTGCATGAGGGGGACGTGTCCCTCAGCCCGGCCTGCCCCTTCTCCGATCTGGGACCCCTCAAGGGATGCCAATTTTGGATGTCTGATTGCTGTGGCTAGGATTTCTAGTACTATGTTGAATAGTTGTGGTGAAAACTGTCATTCCTGTCTTGTTCCTGTTCTTAAGGGAAATGGTTTTAGTTTTTGCCCAGTTAGTATGATGTTGGCTATAGGTTTGTCATATATGGCATTTATTATATAGAGGTATGAACTATCTATACCCACTTAGCTGAGAGTTTTTATCAAAAATGGGGGTTGGACTTTGTTGAATGCTTTTTCTGTGTCTATTGATATGATCATGTGATTTTTATCTTTCAATTTGTTTATGTGATATATCACATTTATTGATTTGCAAATATTGTACCAGCCTTATATTGTCCATCTTTTTACATATAGTTGTTCAGTGTATTTCCTTTCAAACGTTTGTATTTCTGTGGTGTCAGTGGTGATTTCTCAGCTTTTGTTTCTTATTTTATTTATTTGGGTCCCCTCTCTTTGTTTCTTCATGAGTCTGGTTCATCAATCTTGTTTATCCTTTCAAAGAACCAGCTCTTCATTTCATTGTTTGTTTGTTTTTTGTATTATATTTTTAGTCTCTAAGGCATTTATTTCTGCTCTAACCTTTACTATCTCCTTCCTTCTACTTACTCTGGGATTTTCTTGTTCTCTTTTTAGTTCTTTAAGTTGTAGGGTTAAATAGTCTATTGTTGTTTTCTCTTGTTTGTAGTGCTATGAACTTCCTCTCAGAAATGCTTTTGTTGTGTCTCAGTTATTTTGGGTTGTTTTGTATTCATTTGCTTCCAGAAAGTTTTTCATTTTTTTCTTTATCTTGTTGCTAACCCTTTCATTGTTTAATAACATGTTATTTAGCCTCTATGTGTTTGAATATTTTTTAATGTTTTTACTGTAGTTGATTTCTAAATTCATTCCATTGTGATCTGAGAAGATGCTTGATATAATTTCAATCTTCTTGAACTTGTAGAGACTTGTTTTGTGTCGTGTCATGTGCTCTATCTTTGAGAATGATCCATGTATACTTCAGAAGAATCTAGCTTTGGGGTGAAATGTTCTATAAATGCCAATTAAATCCATCTGATCCAATGTACCATTTAGAGTCTGTTTTCTGGTTTGCTTGTTTTTTTGTCTGGAAGATCTATCCAGTGAAGTCAGTGGGGTGTTAAAGTCCCCTCCTATGACAGAATTGCTGTTGATCTCTCCTTTAAAGTCTTCCAGAAGTTATTTTAAATATATTTAGGTGATCCTATGGTGGGTGCCTATATATTTCCCAGGGTTATATTCTCTTGTTGGATCAATCCCTTTAGTATTATGTAGTGACCTTATGTAGGTCTCTTGTGATAGCCTTCATTTTGAAGTCTATTTTGTCAGATATGAGTATTTCCATGCCAATTTTGTTTGTTTGTTTCCATTTGCATGGAAAATATTTTTCCATCGCTTCACTTTCATCCTGTATGAATCTTTGTTCTAAGGTGGGTCTCTTGCAGACGTTATATAGTTGAGTCATGTTTTTATATCCATTCAGCTACCCTATGTCTTTTGATTGGAGCATTTAATCCATTTATATTTAAGGTTATTATTTATTTGTACTTATTTATTGCCATTTTAATTCTGTATGCCTAGTTTTTTTCTCTTTTTCTTCTTCTCATTACAGCAGTCATTTAGCACTTCTTGTAATGCTTACTTGGTAGTGATGAACTCCTCTAGCCATTTTTTTTTTGGTCTGGGAACTTCTTCTTTTCACCATCTGTTTTGAATGATAGCCTTGCTGGATATAGTAATCTTGGTTTTAGATCCTTGCTTTTTATTGCTTTTAATACTTCTATTTTTCCCTTCACCCCATTAGGAAAGTTTTCTGCCATTATTTCTTCAAACATGTTCTCCATTCCTTGTTCACTTTCTTCCCCTTATGGCACATCTATTATGTGAATATTATTATGTTTCATGTTGTCCCATAGCTCCCTTAAGCTGTGCTTTTGCTTTTTAATTGTTTTTTTTCTTTTTGTTTCTCTGATTGAATGATTTTTTTCTACCCTGTCTTCTGACTCACTGATCCAATCCTCAGCTTCCCCTAATCTACTGTGTATTCCCTTTCACTGTGTTCTTTATTAATGCTATGTCTTTCTTTATAGTTACTATATTTTTTCTCATGCTGTTGAGCATTTTTGTCATCATGATTCTGAACTCTATTTCTGATAAATTTCTTATCTCCATTTTATTTAGCTCTTCTAGAGAATTCTCTCATGCTTTCATTTGGGACTTGTTTTTTTGTGTGTGTGTGTGTTTGTGTGTGTATTTTGGCTGCCTGTCTTGGTTTGTGTCTAATTAGGTAGATCTGCTAAGCCTCCCCATCTCTCATGCAGAACAGTGTCAGACACTGGGACTGAGTACCCTGTTTGTAGCTAACAGCAATCCAGAGCACGTGGCTCTCTCTTCTGGGCTGGGTGCCTTAGGAAAGGACCAAGATATGCATCAGGTTCTGATTTTCCTAACCCTGAGCCCCAAATTAGATCAGGCAAAGAGTAAAAGCCTCCAGAGATCTTCCTTTTCCTGTAAACTGTTTCTATTCAATTTTTATTAGTCCCAGGCTATTGCGCACAGTGTGGGGCAATAGCTTCTGTCTGCATGCTGATTGTTATTTTCAGTTTTTTAATGGGCCTCAGAAACTCCACAGGTGGGGCAAGGAGTTTTCCAATAAGGTGAGGCAACTGCCTTCCCCTACGCCATCACTGCTTGGATAACAAAGGTCCGCTGAGAAAGATGTCTTCCACAGCATGAGGGAATGACTCAACACAGGAAACCGGGTGTCTGTCTTCTGAGGTATAACTCCATAACTCTCTAACATGGCTTCTGCTCACACAGCCAGTCCACTCTGGAGTGGTTACCTAAGAAATTTTGTATGTTGGCCCTTTAAGAGGATGCCTGCATTTCCAGCCATCTCTCTCTAGCAGACATCAACCCTGCTGCTTTTTGCAGCCAGATGTTATATGGGCACCTTTATTAGTTCTGGTGCTCTGGGCTGAGGTTAAAGTCCAGCTTGGGGTTTAAGTCCAGAGTTCTTAGTGGTAACCTCCCACAGCTGAGATATCCCTCCAGAACCTCAGCTGCTATCTGTGGGAGCCAGGCTAGCCCTTTCACTCCTCTGAACTGTAACCTACCAATATATATATGATCTCTACTTTCTGTCCTTAGTTATCGGGGCTCTCCCCAGCTAGTCTTCAGTTGATTATTCAGGATGATTTTTCCGTATTTTAGTTGTAATTCCAGTTTGGTTCTTTGAGTTTTCAGTGTATTTCACACTTACTCTGACACCATTTTTTTTTCTCCTAAACTCTTAACATGCATTATTTAATTAAGACTTTACCATAACCCTATTAGGTATGATCCATATTTTTGTGATAAGGGAACGGATACATAAGAAATTAAGTAAGCTGCCCAAAGTCATAGCTAGTTTTAGATCTGGAATAATTATCAGGTAGTCTGAGTCCAAGGAAAAAATGATCACCATCATACTAAAAATAGTGAAAGGAAAAAAAATAATATCCCTGCCCTCATCATACTTACATCCTACCTACTGAAGGCAACATAAAAGAAATAAACAAGGAGATATAGGATTACAATTAATAAAATATTTGATGATAAAAACGATAATTTTGTGTGAGAAAGAATTATGGGAAGACCTAATTTAGGAAGACAGGTGAGGGAGGTTGTCTCTGAGGTCATGATATTTAAGTTGAGACTTTAGGTCGGGTAAGTGTGAGGGAGGCCTTTGTAAAATCTTATTTTTTGTTTATTGAAAAATAATACAACAGTTTTCAATCTTGAAATCATTTTTCAGATTGTAATTTGAATCTCAGATTAGAAGGAGGAAAAGGTGTGAGTGACCAATTAGATGCTACTGCTAGGGGATCACATATAAAAGAGTTTTGGTTTTGACTAAATTAGTAGCAGTAGAAATAAAGATAAATAAATGAATTTGATTATTAGTTAAAGATAACAATTGATGTGGTGTGTGTGGGAAATATGGAGGTGATGAGGGAGAAGAACATGGGTAGGAAAAAGGAAGTGACTAAAGGAGAAACAACCAGTGAGGCAGGAAGAAAACCAGAGAGTACATTGTCAAAAAAGCCCATGGAATTCATCAGTCTATTCAATAATAAAGATAAACTGCTCGGCTGGCACGGCTCAGTGGTTGAGCACCAACCTATGAACCAGGAGGTCACGGTTCGATTCCCAGTCAGAGCATATGCTAGGGTTGCGGCTCTATCCCTAGTGTGAGCACAGCCGATCAATGATTCCCTGTGATCATTGATGTGTCTATTTCTTCTCCCTCTCTCCTTTCCTCTCTGAAATCAATAAAAATATTTTTAATAATAATAAACTTAAGAAAAAACCGGGGAGAGTGTGTTTATTGAAAGTGTTCAATTGTGTCAAAACTCCTTAGAAATCAAGAAAAAGGATGCTGAAATTGTTCTGTTATATTTGCTATTGTGAAGAGCATTAATGGCTTTTGCAAGAAAAGTTTAAGCAAAATAATGAGCACTAATGCCGGATTAGAGGCAGTTAAGGAGTGAGTGGACACAGTCTGGGTAAATATTATTTGAGAAAGTTCATGGTCAAGGGCAGCATCTAGAAAGGGATTTAAAGCCAATGACTTAACGACTTAAGAGAAAGACTAAAGGACACAAATTATTTGGTACTTGTCCCACTGAGAAGTGGTTTCTAGTTTACCCCTTTTGCGTTCAGGGCTTGATTTAGTGACTGGCTGATATAATGTGGCAAACGTGATGTTCTGGGATTCTGAGGATAAGTCATTAAAAACCATGCAGCTTCTAGTTGGGCCATCACTAGTGTTGAGGAGGTTTTTCCACAATAATGGATAACTGGAACCCAGAAATATGACTCTGTGGAAAATTCTTATAACTGTCTCTAAGGGGTTATTCTTGCCAGGAGAAACATTATGTGTTATGATTGAGTTGGCAGGATATAATTTTTATCAGGAGAAGCAACTAGAAATTTTTTATGTAAATTGGCTTTATCTCTTTGAAAGTGATAGCATATGAAATTAAAATATCTTTTAAAGAATGAAATTGCATATAGAATACAATATCTTTTCTATACATTTATTTCTTTTTGCAGTTAAGAACAATATTCATTCACCAAATAATGTTTTAAATTAATGTTTCAGATTAAGGAATGTAATTTCTAGAATAATATCTTTTGTGAGCAACAAAACCCTCACCACCGTGGATGAAAAGGGGTTCTATAGAAAGTAGCCTCACAAGGTGATATGATCATAAATTCTACTTAGTAGGTCATGGTGGATAGTCATGACTCATGACCCAGGCATAAAACTTCTTTAGGAAGAGCCTTATCTTTGCCTTAAGCAAGCGCAGTCCATTGTTCTTGTGCATCCATGAACACATCTTTGAAATAACCACCCTTAAGAGAGCTCATAATCTTGCTAACTATCCTATAATTCAATTGTTACTGATTGGTGTTACTGGCTGGGGCCTCAGTTCTCATCTTCTTGAGGGAAAGATTTCAATCAAGAGACTAAGTGTAGAAAAGCAAGCAAGAATTTATTGACCATAGCAAAAATATACTTAGGACAGTGAGACAAGGAAGGGTATATAAAAAGGAACAGAGAGCCTAGGTGGGGCTGCTTTAGCTCACTGAGAAATCAAAGAAAAGGGGTCTTAGAGTCAGGGTAAGGGGTTAGCCTGCCACAAGCTGCTGCTGCCCGTTGCTTCCCTGGTTGCAAGTCTCATGGGTCCCTTAGAGGTTGGGGGATATGTGCCTGTAGGGGAATGGCATGGGCATGATTTTGGAGGGAGAGAGTGACTGGATCCTTGTCCTAAGTATATTTATTTTTCTCTTACAGGTGGAAATCTTAGGAGAGGTATCATGGGAAGGTCTTAATAAAATATTCACCAGCTTTCCAGGTATGTTCTTTCAGTGTTGTGATCTCCACTGATTGGTTGGCACCAGGGCAGGGAGTCATTAGTCAAAGTAGCTGGTCCTGAGGCAGCCATGGCATCACTTGTCTGGTTTTGCTGCTTTTCTGGGCCTGGAGCAGCAATACAACTGAGGCCTAGATGTTATCTTTAGGGAGGAAAAGGTCAGGGGGTTTAAACTGCCTGACCAGAAATATGAAATATTTGGGGTCCAAACTGCATGACCAGTGATATGTTAGGGAAGGACAGGTTACCCCAGCTGGTTTTGAACTCCCCACTGGCAGACTTCTGGCTGCTAGGCTGCCTATAGAGAGGCAGTCTGCACGCAATATTGGTACGACCCCTGTTCAGGACCCCAGGGCAGGCCACACCCCAGCCACTCATGTCTAACTTCCTACCTAACACAATCCCCGCCTTGCTTTCTCCCACCTTCATGTAATCTTCCTTGTTACCTCTGTGGTAGGCAGTTAGGCAGACATGAGCAGAGCAAGGATAATGGGTCAGGTTCAGAAGGTCAACAGAGTGGAAAGCCTCAGATGCTTAGCAAAGGACAATTGTAGGGTGGGACCTCACCCCCAGGGGACTTTTCCTCTCCTAGTATATCTCTGGACATGAGATTTGGACCCCCTGATCTTTCCTCCCTAGAGATAACATTGAGGCCTCAGTTGTATTCCAGCTCCAGGCCCAGAAAAGCAACAAAACCAGAGACAAGTGACCCCATGGCTGACCTCAAGATCAGCTGCATTGGATAATGACCCCCTGCCCTGGCACTGACCAATCAATTAATAGAGAACACAACTCTGAAAGGACACACCTGGAAAGCTGCTGAGTATTTTACCCCTGGGACCACCCCTAAAATTTTCACCCTTAAAATCCTTAGGACAGAGGACCCAGCCTACTCTCCCAGGACACCCATGCTTTTTCTTTTCCCTTCCCCTCCCTGCCCAGGCCCATTACCATTAGCTTCCTCACTCCCAAGTTCCGAGGGCCCTTCTTTTACCTCTATAATTTGTTTTCTAAGCCCATTTCTTCTAGGAATTACTTTTTCTACCTTTGTGATTTTATAGATAAACTAGAGGCCTGGTGCACGACATTCATGCACTGGGGTGAGTTGGGGGAGGCTCAGCTAGGCGCCTGGTGCACGACATTCATGCACTGGGGGTGAGTTGGGGGAGGCTCAGCCAGGCCTGCACCCTCTTGGAGTCCAGGACCCCTCGGGGGATGTCCACCTGCCGAACATCCTCCAAAGGGTCCTTAGTGCTACCATGGAAGTGGGAGAGGTTCCCACCACCGCTGCTGTGCTTGCCAGCTGTGAGGCCGGCTTCTGGCTGAGCGATGCTCTCCCTGTGGGAGTGCACTGACCACCAGAGGGCAGCTCCTGCGTTGAGCATCTGCCCCTGGTGGTCAGTGTAAGTCATAGTGACCAATTGTTCCACTGTTCAGTCGATTTACATATTAGGGTTTTATTCTATAGGATATTCTCTTATAGTTAGAGTCTTAGCTCTGAATTCTTACCTAGCCAGAACTCAAGTACCGAGGTTGCTGAACCCAAGCTTGGTCTGACCCCACCAGTCTAACACCTGATGCTGTTCCCGCTGACTGCAACACGTCCTTAATTTCAAATGCATAAAAGGAAGTACAAGACTCTCATTTTGCGGAGCTTTGAGATCTTTCTTTCCAGCAATTGTCTTCAATTTTGGCTCAAATAAATTCATAAATTCTTTACAAGTCTGGATGTTTTTTCATGGACACCATCAGTCATGCCTTTGGTGTAACTCCCTTTATATGGGGACAGTAGGTATGACTATAAATGTGTGTGGTAGTTAATGTGAATTTATCATATTGTGTAGGAGAAAAAAATTTTCTCTACCCTTCAAAGATTTTTGATTGGTATAATAATCAAATTGACATAAGACAGATTTAGCAGGAGAAAATCAAATTAAAATTTAATAACATGTATACCTCCTATATCCATAGAGACACCCAGGAAAACTGAGTAACTTGTTAAAATGGTGGAAGCCATCACCTTAAATACCACCATTAGACAAAAGTAGATGTTGGGAGTGGAGAGTGGGTTATGGGAGGTTGCCAGGAAAAGCACAGTAAATAAGGGTAAAATTGTTATGCAAATGTGAGTATCTTTTCCTTTCGTAGCTAAGACAGGCCTGGTACATTGAGGGAGACCCCCTTACAAATGGAGGTTATCCTTTAAATGTAAATGTACTTTTTACAGGGCTAGGCTGATTGAGTATGGTTAGGTAATGAAATAGTTTCTGGAGACTTCTGTGAGTGAGGATTAGAGACATTTTTATTGATAGGTTACTTAAAATTTTCTCCCTTTTTCTTTTCATATTGATACCATTGTAACTAGCTAGTTATTAATAGGAAAGGAGCAAAGGGAAGGCCAGCCATTATAGGCATGTCATTTGGGCAGCTTCACCAGGATGCTGCAATTTCACACTCCCAAGGGAACCACCAGTCCATTCTCTTCAGATCATTTTGAGGGGGGAGGGGGTGTGGGGACCGGGCAAAAGGGAAAACGGGCACATGCACAGTAAAGTTGGGATGGCATAGGGAAGATGCCTGTCAGTCTAACCTGGAAACAGGTCATTGGCCAGAGTAGCCAGGACCATTGCAAACCCATGAACATTTGGGAATACATAATCCCCCAAACAAAGGAGGTCTCTGTCAGCTCTCTCTTGGATCTCTGGTTTCTTTGGCTTTGCTCCGCTTGTGTTCCCTCCATGGTCATGTGGCTATGGGGACCCCAATGTACTAAGGGACTGCAGCTGGGAACACAAACTAAGCTAGCCTGGTGCTGGATTAGTCTATGCCATGGGACAGAACTCTGGACACTGGCTTTGATTTTAGCTGTGCTGAAGCCACAGCTACACTTCTTCTATGGCAGGGCTAAGGGAAATGGAATCTTGGTAATTCAGGGGTTTGAGTCCACAGAAATAAAACTTTCTATAATACTTTTTTTTAATTAAATCTTTATTGTTCAGATTATTACATTTGTTCCTCTTTTTTCCGCCCATAACTCCCCTCCTCCCAGTTCCCGCCCCACCCTCTGCCCTCACTCCCCACCAACTGTCCTCATCCATAGGTGCACGATTTTTGTCCAGTCTCTTCCCGCATCTCCCACACCCCTTTCCCCCACAAGAACAGTCAGTCCATTCCCTTTCTATGTCCCTGATTCTATTATAATCACCAGTACATTCTGATCATCAGATTTCTTAACTTGATTCTTAGATTCACTTGTTGATAGATGCATATTTGTTGTTCATAATTTGTATCTTTACCTTTTTCTTCTTCCTCTTCTTAAAAAGAGAGAGAGAGATGGGGTGAGGAGGAGGAGAGGAAAAAAAGGAAAGGGGGAAGGGC
>NW_006296818.1:167837-177107 GCF_000327345.1 Myotis davidii | reverse complement strand
CCGCACCTCAGTATTTGACTTCAGCACTGCGCCTCCTCTGAGTGTCGGTATGCATTTCTCTTTCCTCCTAGTTGTAGGACTTCCACTCAGCCAGTGTTCCTGTGGTTCTGGGTGACTTCCGTTCCGTCTTTTAGTTTCACTTTTGAAGTGGTTGTTCGAGGCAGCAAACTCCGGCGTTAACCTATGCTGCCATCTTGGTTCTCCCTTCTTGTGTAACTCTCAGAAAATTCCTTTTCTCAGGCTATTGCAAGAAGTCCACTCCCAAGAGCGACATGTGGGGACAAGGACCTCTCCCCACCGATAACAATATCAAACAAAGATTAACATTTTCCCTTCTTATAAGAAACCTTTAGCTTCTAGAGCAGCGGTTCTCAACCTGTGGGTAGCGACCCCTTTGGTGGTCGAACGACCCTTTCACAGGGGTTGCCTAAGACCATCCTGCATATTAGATATTTACATTACGATTCATAATAGTTGCAATTTGCACAGTCTTGTAGTAAATGATGATGCACATGCCTTCTCAAGGAGCTATGCAGGCAGTCTGGCTACTACTGAAGCTTATCACTGCCTTACTCACAGGAAAGAAAGGTTCATTTTCTTAAGGTGGAAATTAACTATGGAATCTGTCTCAAAAGAAATAGAATTCAGCACTTACATAATGTTTAATGGGCAGGAGAAGAGTAGGAGAAAAAAACACAGGACTTCCTGTTATTGCCCACCATCAATGCCCCACCCTTGTAATGCTCAAAGACTCCTGTTAGCCTAAGATAATGAAGGTAGGACCCTGAATATCTAGTGAAGTATGAGAGGGACAAGCCACTAACATGGAGTTGTGAAACCCAGAAACCAGAAGCCTTCCCACAAGTGAACAGTGTCCTTTATATTTTCATTGTTGACCTTGCAGTGCAAAATTGTTATAACTGATGGCCTTCTGCTCAGATAATGTCTTCATATTTGTTGTTTAAAAAAAGAAAAATAAATGTCAGTGAACCTACCTCTTTGAAAGTCATAGAAGATACCAAAGATGAAGCATGGAACTCAGAGTTGAGTATTAGAAGTTATATGATGCGGGCAAGGAGCCCGAAATGAAAACTAAGAGTGTCGCTTTTTTTGTGACTTTATTAAAAGGTTTATCTACATTCTTGCAGAGTCCTCGCCTCTGTGATCTTTGTTGTTTTTTCTTTGACCTGACTCACTTCCATCTAGAACTGAATGGTAATGAGTTAAATGAAAATACAGAGGATTTCAAAAGGGTGGTGGAGTAAGTGGAAGCTAAACTGACACTCTCCCAGGACCAACTAGAAATACAACTAAAATACAGATAAAACATCCTCAATAATCAACTGAAGACTAGCTGAAGAGAACCTGATAACCAAGGATGGAAAGTGGAGACTGCACAGAGACCATTAGGAAGTGCAGAGGCACGAAAGGGTTGGCTGGGCTCCCACAGACAGCAGCTGAAGTTCCAGAGAAATATCTCAGCTCTGGGGGTGGGGCGGTTTTCCACTGAGAACTCTTGGGTTTAATCCTCAAGCTGGGCTCCCCACCCCAGAGCATAGAACTGAAAAAGGTGCTTACAGAACATCTGGCTGCAAAAAGTAGCTGGATTGTAGTCTGTCAGTGAGAGAGGGCTGGAAATGCACAAAATTAAAGGGTTAAAGGGCTAACACACAAAATTTCATATGAAGCCACTCACCTTGGCCTCTGTCAGAGGGAGGAGAGAGTGGACTGAAGCTGTGTGAGCAGAAGTCAAGTTTAGTGCTCTGGGGTTGGAGCATGGAGGGTAGACACCCCAGTTTCCTGTGCTGAGTCATTCCTACCACTGCAGAGGACAACTTTCTCTGGCAAACCTTTGCTATCCAAGCAGCTTTGCCTCGGGGGAAAGCAGTTGTCCCACACTGTTGGAAGAAACCTCACCCCCCACTGTGGCCAATAGCCTGAGACTAATCAAAACAGTGCCAATGGGCCTACAGGCACGGGAGGGTCTTGGAGGCTTTGAGTCTTTGTCTGATCTAATCCTTGGACTGGGGCTAGGAAAAGCAGACCCTGGTGCACATCTTCATCTTTTCCAAAGGCATCTCAGCCCCAGCAGAGGGAGCCAGAGCTGTGCATTGCTGATAGCTCCAAACAGGGTACTCAGGGCCAGTCACAAACAGCATCTGATATTGTTCTAATGAGAGATTGGGCTCATGGCAGATCTACCTAATACCCAGGCACAAAACCAAATAGGTAGACAAAATGGGGAGACAAAAAATAAAACAAAAAAATAAGAGACCCAAAATGAAAGAACAAGAGAATGCTCTAGAAAAAGAGCTAAATGAAATAGATAATAAATTTATCAGAATACAGTTCAGAATAATGATGCCAAAAATACTCAACAACATGAGAAAAGATATATTAACTATAAAGAATGACATAACACTAATAAAGAACACAGGGGAAAGAATACATAGCAGATTAAGGAAAGCTGAGGATTGGATCAGTGAATTAGAAGACAGGGTAGAAAAAATTATTCTATCAGAGAATCAAAAAGAAAAAAACAATTAAAACACAGGAGGACAGCTTAAGGGAGCTATTAGACATGAAACGTAACAATATTCACATAGTAGTGTGTCAGAAGGAGAAGAAAGTGAGAAAGGGGTAGATAAAGTGTCTGAAGTAATAATGGCAGAAAACTTTCCTAATGAGGTGAAGGAAAATGTCACACAAGTTCAGGAACTACAGAGAGTCCCAAGCAAGAAGAATCCAATCAGGCCCATGCTCAGACACCTTATAATTAAAGTGCCAAAAATTAAAGACAAAGAGAGAATCTTAAAGGCAACAAGACCTACAATGGCAAACTGTGACCTACAAAGGATCTCCCATAATGCAGTCATCTGATTTCTCATCAGAATTTCTACAGGCCAGAAGGGAATGGCATGAAGTATTCAGGTAATGAAAAGATGGATCTAAAACCAAGATTACTATATACACCAAGGCTATCATGCAAAATAGAAGGTGAAAGGAAGAGCTTTCCAGACAAAAACAAAAAGGCTAAAGGAGTTTATCATTACCAGACCAGCACTGCAATAAATGCTAAAGGGACTGCTGTACTAAGAAGAAGAACTAGAGAGAGAGCAAAACATAGGCATAAAACTTAGAGCAGAAATAAATGACTTAGAGACTAAAAAAAAAAAAATCAAAAACTACACACATACAAAAGATCAATGAAACCAAGAGCTATTTTTTAAAAAGATAATCAAGATTGATGAACTGTAAGCCAAACTGATCAAGAAACAAAGATAGATGGCCTAAGTAATTAAAATCAGAAATGAAAGCAGTGAAGTAACAACTGAGAAACAGAAATATAAAGGATTGTAAGAAAATACTACGAATAACTATATGTTAACAAACTGCACAATGAGGGTGAAATGGAAAAATTCCTACATAAATACAATCTTCCAAAACTGATCAGGAAGTGTCAGAAAACCTGAATAAGCCAATAATAGCTGGTGAAATAAAAGCAGTAATCAAAACAAACGGCTTCACAGGGGAGTTTCACCAAATGTTCAAAGAACAACTAACACCTATCCTCCTCAAACTTTTACAAAAAAATTGAAGAGGAACAAACACTCCTATCCTCTTTATATGAGGCTAGCATTATTCTAATTACAAAACCAGATAAAGATACTACAAAGAAAGATAATTACAAGCCAATATCCCTGATAAACATTCATGCTAAAATCCTCAACAAAATATTAGCAAATCAGATCCAGAAATATATTAAAAAGATCATACACTGTGACCAGTGGGATTTATTCCATACATGCAAGGCTGGTACAATATTTGCAAATCAATAAATGTGATATATCACATAAACAAATTGAAAGACAAAAATCACATGATCATATCAATAGACACAGAAAAAGCATTCAACAAAGTCCAACCCCCATTTTTGATAAAAACTCTCAGCAAAGTGGGTATAGGTAGTTCATACCTCAATATAATAAATGCCATATATGACAAACCTATAGCCAACATCATACTCAATGGGCAAAAACTACAAGTGCTCCCCTTGAGATCAGGAACATGACAGGAACATCTGCTTTCACCACTCTTATTCAACATAGTACTGGAAGTCCTAGCTATAGCAATCAGACAAGAAGAAAAAATGTAAAAGGCATCCAAATGGGAAAGGAAGAAGTAAAACTGTCATTATTTGCAGATGATATTATACTGTTTATAAAGAACCCAAAAGATTCCATAAAAACTATTAGAACTGGTAAAGGAATTCAGTAAAGTAGCATGATACAAAATAAATATCCAGAAATCAGTTGCATTTTCATATATCAACTAGAGGCACAGCACAACAAAAATTAAGATACCTAGGAATAAACTTAACCAAGGAGACAAAGGACCTGTACTCAGAAAACTACAGGACACTGAAAAAAAGAGATAGAGGAAGACATAAACAGATGGAAGAACATACCATGTTCATGGATTGGTAGAATCAGCATCATTAAAATTTCCATAGTGCCCAAAGCAATCTACAGATTCAATGCAACCCCCAATTAAAATACCAATAGCATATTTCACAGACCTAGAACAAACAATACAAAATTTATCTAGAACCAAAAAAAGACCCCAAATAGCCACAGCAATCTTGAGAAAGAAGAACAAGTTGGAGGAATCACAATATTAGATATCAAATTATACTACAAAGCCATTGTAATCAAAACAGTCTGGTATTGGCACAAGAGCAGGCATATAAATCAATGGAACAGAATAGAAAGCCCAGAAATAGACCCAAGCCATTAGGCTCAATTAATATTTGACAAAGGAGGCAAGAACGTACAATAAAGTCCAGATAGTCTCTTCAATAAATAGTGTTGGGAAAAGTGTACAGATATATGCAAGAAAATGAAACTAGACCACCAACCTATACTATATACTAGAATAAACTAAAAATGGATAAAAAACTTAAGTGTAAGTCTCAAACATCTCTCATAGCAATATGTTTATAGATATATCTCCTAGGGCAAAGGAAACTAATTAGAAAATAAACAAATAGGACTACATCAAAATAAAAAGCTTCTGCACAGCAAAAGAAACCATCAACAAAATGAAAAGGGAGCCCACTGTATGGGAGAACATATTTGGCAATGATACATCTGATAAAGGATAAATATCCAAAATATATAAGAACCTCATATAACTTAACCAAAGGACAAGAAACAATCCAATTAAAAAATGGGGAACGGACTTAAATAGACACTTCTCTAAAGTGGACATACAGAAGGCCAAGAGACATATGAAAAAATTCTCACAGAGTGACTGATATTCAGAAAGATGCAAATTAAAATGACAATGAGGTTTCACCTTACACCTGTCAGAATGGCTACCATCAACAAATCAACAAATGACAAGTGCTGGCAAGGATGTGGAGAAAAGGGAATCCTAGTACACTGCTCGTGGGAATGCAGACTGGTGCAGCCATTATGGAAAACAGTGTGGAGTTTCCTCAAAATATTAAAAATGAAACCGCCATTTGACCCAGTGATCCCACTTCTAGAAATACATCCTAAGAGACCTGAAACACCAGTCAGAAAGAATGTGTGTACCCCTATGTTCATAGCAGCACAATTTACAATAGCTAAGTTCTGGAAACAGCCCACGTGCCCCTCAGTAGATGAGTGGATAAAAAAGCTGTGGTACATTTACACCATGGAATACTATGCAGCAGTAAAAATGAATGATCTCTTACCTTTGAGAGAGACAGCATGGAGGGACCTGGAAAGTATGTTAAGCGAAATAAACCAGTCAGAGAAAGAGAAGTGTCACACATGGAATCTAATGAACAACATAAACTGTTGGACAAAATAGATCCAGAGACATAGAAGCATGGAACAGACTGTGGAATCTCAGAGGAAAGGTGGGGGAGGGTGGGTGGGTGGGAAGAGACCACCCAAAGAACTATCCATATATGCATAATCTATGGACACAGAAAGTAGGGTGGTGGAGGCCTGGAATGGGGGGGTGGGCGGAGCTATAAGGGTCAATGGGGGTAGAAGGGGACATATGCAATACTTTCAACAATAGAGATTAAATACATGCATTCATACATACATGCATACATACATAAACAAATAAATCAGGACAGCTGCTGTTGCCCCGTATTAGGACAAGTGACCTTGACCTCTCACACCTTTGCATGGCGAATCCTGAAATACTTCTCAAGAGAGAGACCTCTAATCTCACAATCATTAGGGTCAAGAGTGTAGAGGGCCGCCTGGGAGGCACCTAGGCATTTTCTTATAATTATTGTCAGCTGAACTCAGAGCATAGGCAGAGCCACGCCCTGGGAACATGCTTCCTCAGTAAAGCTGGACATGTTAATCAGGCAGGGGCGGAACTAGATATGTAAATCTAGGCCTTTAAAATAAACCTGCTGTGTGGATCAGCCCGCTTTGCTGCTTCTCCATCAGAGAGGATGGCGCCCACCTGGCCCCAGCTTAAAATCTATTTCTGCATCTTGGTCTTTCTTTAATTTCTTAATCCCCAGCTCCTCCATTCAGCAAATGGTCTGTTTCTTTTTCCATGCGGGACATGGAAAAGAGAGAAACAGCCCCCCACACAAGAGGACAGATGCATCCTCACTCCTACTTCCCTTCATACTAGAGACAACATAACTTTACATTAATTGTGTCTCAGGTCCTTAATAAAGCATTTTATTAATACATTAATTGTGTCTCAGGTCCTTAATCTAATTAATCTAATTAATGCTTAGATTTATTTATTGTTGTCATGTCTTAAAATTTTCATAACCTTCTAATAGTATTTTTATACTAGGAATTGTACCTAAAATTATGGATATATGTAAAAATTTAGATATAGGATATTTTTTTTATAAAATTACAAAAAAATGAATATACATATGGAACATATGGAACATATCTATGTATAGCATATTATATATAGCTGTCTTTAATCATGTTGCTCCTGAAAAATATTTAATAATCTAAGAAAATATTTATTTTTAAGTGTGAAATCAAGTTCAAAAATAAGTATTGCATGTTATAGCTACATCATCTACCTCATTTGCATCTATGTATTCACATTTCTACCAGCTTCATCATTTATTAGCTTTATTGTCCTCTCCATCTGTCTCTTCTTCTCCCCGACCATGTCCTTCACAACTTTTACCCCCCTCCACTTCCCCACCCACTAAAACTTTAAGAATGTTACTATCTTGGAATTAAGATTATATCTGGATTATATTTTCCTCGTTTCTTCTTGCCTACATTTTGTAAGTTTTGTACAAGAATTGTATGTAATATGTCTTGCTCCATGATTACTCCATGGCTTCCTTTCATAACTCATGTTTGAAACTTCAGATGTCTCTCATATATTCTTAGCTAAAAATATTTCAATAATATTTACAATAATTACATTCTGATTGAATTATTAGTGGTTTGATACAGTCTGGTTCTCAGTTTATATAATCTCAGAGAGCTAGAAAAACTTTAGAGGTTACTCAAGCCAGTTCCTTATCTTAAGGAGAGTAAACTGAAACTCAGAGAGGCTGACAATCAAGGCAACATAAGAAGTCACAGAAAGTGGTGAATCCAAGGTTCTCACTATACAATGACTTTTATGACCACAATATGAACTATTTTGAAATTCCATTGTTTTACTTTTGTGCCTGTTGGAAAACATGCACTCCTAATATATGCATGCTTAATCATAACAATGAGATGCCGTCTCTAAATCAAAATATTTAAAATGGAAGAAAAAGTCATAATTCCAAAATGGGAGACAAATTTACATATGCTGTGCTAAAAATAGCTTCAAACTGTGGGTTTAATGTTATTTTATTTTGAAAGGAGAACTCATAGAAAATGTTCACTATAAAAAGAGAATCTTCCTGAATATATTATGCTAACAAAGTCCAAGTGTTGTTATATTTTAGATAAAAATTTATTGTAACAATCAACTATGTGCTTATTATATAGGTGTGTGGGTAAAAATAATTGTTGCCATGGTTAAACTACAGTAGTAACTTTATCTTGCTTGAGCTGCATTTTCCTCTTTGGAAAGGGAACCTCTGTATCCTACCTACCTCCTTTCATCCAAAACACACATATTGGCAACAGAGACCAGATCATTCCCTGCAAAACTGCACCAGAGAAATTTCAGAGGCCTGCATTTGAGCTTCTGGTTCCCAGATTCCCTGTTATTTGATCTGGTTTAGTCTGGCATGTTGTTAGTGTTTATACAGAGTAATAAGACATCTGCTGCCCACCCAAACCATCATGATCTGTGGCACTTCCCAGCTGACTGCCAACCTATTTATATTAATTAAATGCAGTGTATTCTGCATACACTGCTGATTACCCTCATTTATTTCATTTCCTAAAGAACTGGGATTTCTCTATGTGCCCTTACAACATTGTTCTACTCATTTGGCTCCAATTAGCTTCAGCTAACAAAAATACATTACAACAAACCTCTGGTTAGCCATTGCTGTTTCTAATGACATAATTTGTGAGTTTTTAGTCCTTTAAAGTAAAGACATTGGGAATTAAGCCATAGTGTCTTCTGTGGGGCTGAGAAATATTAATTGTAGGCATCTGGGCTCACTTCCTTAAAGAAGATTTGTGATTTCTACTTAACTAATAAATGTTGGCATAATGGAAGAGCTATAAGCTCCATATGTTGGAATTTCTGAGGAATTCTGATTATGCCCTTGTTCATTTAGTAAGAAATGCTTTGGCATTAACACTATATTGTGGTTTATTTGCACTAATTATTTTATAATTATACTAGAGGCCCAGTGCACAAATTCGTACCCAGGTAGGGTCTGGGCGGCCTTCCCTGACAGGGGTGATTGGGCCAGGCCAGCTGGGGGGAGGGGCCATGGGCAGTTGGCTGGGCGGCCCCACCCCCTGGTTGAACTCTTGGTCGAACTCCCAGTCGAGGGGACAATTTGCATATTAGCCTTTTATTATATAGGATTGAATGGTTAAAGTATTCATTTTAAATAGTTTCTTTAGGAATTTATTAAAATATGCAAATTTATCCCAAAACTATAAAAAGTTATTAGTTTAGTGATCAGTTATATATTATTAACTTAAAACTTTTTTCTCAATGAACTAATTTTTCCATTCTAATGTTTTAGCTCTATCAGTTATATTTCAAAGGTAATAGTTTTCTAGATAAAATTGTTGAATAATGATGATTACTTCAAAGGATCTTTAAAAAATTTTTTTTAATCTTCATCTGAGGACAAGC
>NW_006296818.1:165902-167815 GCF_000327345.1 Myotis davidii | reverse complement strand
CTGAGGACAAGCCTTTATTGATTTGAGAGAGAGAGGAAGAGAGAGAGGGGAGATGAGAGAGAGAGAGAGAGAGAGAGAGAGAGAAAGAGAGAGAGCAAGAGAGAGAAAGAAAGAAAGGAAGAAAGAAAGAAAGAAAGAAAGAAAGAAAGAAAGAAAATGAAACATGTGCCTTGACCAGGGATCTAACCTGCAACCTAAGTGTGTGCCCCGACTGGGAATTGAACTTGTGATATTTCAGTGTATGGGATGATGCTCCAACCAATTGAGCCACACTGGCCAGGACCAAAGGATCTTTTTAGATGTAATTTAGACATTTGAAAAAAAATTAAGAGTATGTCATAATAGATACTATAACAAATTATGAGTTCAGCAATTTTCCTATTTTTTTTAGTCTAGATATTTGCATGTTGTACAACTGTCTTTCATGTTATAAAATCTAGTTTTTGATCTGTTTTGAAATATAATAAATTACTACATACTAAATCTGAGGGAACTTTATTGCTAAATTATAACCCTAAGCAAAAAGTCTTTCTACTTATCACTCCTTTGAAAGTTTTGGTTTTTAAATGGTGTTCTCATTGCATTTTATGTTTTTTCCTCATTCTATCTCAAACTTGAAAAGACAAGGCCAATCATAGTCAAATACCGTAAAAGCTGTGCTCCCATGGTTTTCATGTAAAGTTAATAAAATAAATAAGAGGCAGCTGTGCATTTCAGGAAATCGCTCCATTGAGGGGTTCTGGGAATACTATAACCGCAAGTGTGAAGCTGGAGTCACCAGAAACCCTCAATGGAGTTATAGCTCCATAAATCAAAATCTCCTTCTTACCTTTACAGTATAACTCCGCATTCTCTGTGGTGCCTATACTTTACAACATTCCTACTGCTATCTTTTTAATTATGATGAAACTTCTTGCTTCCTGTTCCAGCAGGTTGGGATGTTTTTTTTGTTTTTTTTTTTTTGGCGGGGGTAAGGGTGGGGGGTGGGGGGAAGGGGGCGGACTTTGTCTGTGTGCTTGGTTTAAGTGGGTCTCAAAACTTTTGGGTCTCTGGACCTTGGTGTGGTAAGAAATTCCTCTCACTTGCTACCACCAAATAAGGAAGAGTGACTATAGAGGACTGTGAGGTATTTTGATATTATTTCATGGAGGTATATGTAAATACTTCCTTGTCAGATTGTAATATCACACGTGTTAATAGGTCCATGAACTGCAGGTAGGTGGACCACCTGGAAGTCCCTGCAGGCCACTGCATCTTGGAATTGACTGATAGACTGAGTTAGGGTTATTTTTTAAATCATTGCAATACAGTTGTCATTCTTTTCTTTAACTTATGTATTCCTTGGTGACAAACCCAGTGAATTACATTTTCCCAGGAGTTCTTATTCTAATATTTCTGTCCTACCCCTATTTTCTTTTAAAGTAAGAATAAAATCTTAGTTTAATGGAAAAAAACAATACACAGAATCTTCTAGAACAGACCATTATGCATTCATCTAGAGCAGTGATGGTGAACCTATGACACGCGTGTCAGAGGTGACAGGTGAACTCATTTTGGGTGACATGCATCGACAGAGACAAAAAATTGCATAATTCAAATATTTGTCTCTCACAACAGCCAGAGTTGGGCATCACTCGAGTAATATTATTACTCACGTTACTCATGATCAATAATGCAATTCTAAAACCAGATGTAAACATGTAAAGGATGTCCCAAAAGTCACGCAAGGAGTACCGTATTTGCCGGCGTATAAGACGATTTTTTGGCCCTGAAAAATATGCCTCCAAGTGGGGGGTCGTCTTATACGCCAGGTACACTTCAGATAGACTGCCCATAGTGCTTGCCCCGTGCCATAGTGGCCTCCCGATGCCCGCCCACTTCATTCCACATACCGTTCAGGCATCAGCAGCGCT
>NW_006296818.1:163480-164103 GCF_000327345.1 Myotis davidii | reverse complement strand
CAGGGACAGAGAATATATTAAGGAAACATTTCTAAGATGTGCACCATCTCTATTTCACAATATGAAAAATAAAGATGGTATTATTAAAAGAATTTGAGTTACCACTCAGTAGAAATACTATCAAAGACAGAATAATAGAGCTTCACAAAAACGTACAACATCAATTAAAAAAAGACTGAAATAGTTGTAAATATTTTTTGATTTCTCTTGATGAAACTACTGATGTCACATCAAATGCTTGGTTGGCCATTATTGCTAGATATTCTGATTTTTCATAATGAGAGAAGAGTTGATAAAGTTAGAATCAGTGCCAATAAGTACATCAGGAAACGAAATATGTAAGGTTGTTATAAAAACATTCAATGACCTAAACATTGATATCTCTAAAATTGTGTCATTCACGACAGATGGGGCACCAAATATGGTGGGAAAAATGTGGGATTCCTGAAATTGTTTATGGAAGCTATTAGACATCCACTTGTACCTTTTCATTGCATTACCCATCAGGAGGTGTTGTGTGCCAAATCGGGATTCTCAGAATTGAATGATTTAATGTCAGTTGTAACAAAAATTGTGAATTTTATAGCTTCTCGAACCCTTCACAAGCGAGAATTTTCTGCATT
>NW_006296818.1:160974-162768 GCF_000327345.1 Myotis davidii | reverse complement strand
CGCCCCACCCACTAGGATAGTGATGGTGAACCTATGACACGCGTGTCAGAGGTGACACACGAACTCATTTTTTTTGGTTGATTTTTCTTTGTTAAATGGCATTTAAATATATAAAATAAATATCAAAAATATAAATCTTTTTTTTACTATGGTTGCAAATATAAAAAAAATTATGAATATTTCTATATGTGACACGGCACCAGAGTTAAGTTAGGGTTTTTCAAAATTATGACACGCTGAGCTCAAAAGGTTTGCCATCACTGATCTAGAGCCTGGGTTCAAATCCTGGTTTTCATAAATTCTTAACTCTATAACTATGGGCAAGTTACGTAGTCTTTATATATGTCTAAACTTTCCCCTAAAATGGGAATAAAATTAGTACTCTTCTGCTAGAATTGCAGTGAGTTTTATCAGTAAGCTTCTGCTGTGTAACAAAGTACTCAGAAGGCGGTGGTTTAATGTAGTAAACATTTATGTTTATAAGTCTATGGATTGACTAGGAGGTTCTTCTGGGTGGTTTTGGATGATTTTATCTACATGTCAGGGATTGGAGGACTTATTGGTCCAGGGAGGCCTCACCTCATGTCTTCCAGCTGCATGGGTGGATATTTTCTGTCAGATGGGCAATATGTCTCTCACCATCCAACAGGCTAGCCCGGCTTCTTCACGTGGTGCTCTCAGGGCTGCAAAAGAGGGCAAATCCATTTTCAAGCCTCTGTTTGCATCATGTTTGCTCATGCTTCTTAACTATAGCAAATCACATGAGTTAAGGGGTGGAGAGAGGCTCCTTGATAGGAGTGGAAATGCACATTGCAAAGGAGCATACATACATACATACATTCAAGGATGGATGGAATTTGTGGCCTTTTTGAAGGTTGACACATGAGGATGAGATGACAGTAGTGTTGAGAGTAAAGCGTCTGGAATCAGTGATTGGCATATAGCAATAGTTCAAATAAATGTTTTCTGTTATCTTCATCATGTTTATCACAGCATCAAATGCTCATGCTTAGCTCTTGCCATTAGAGCAGGCTTTGTGTAGTTTTCCTTTTATATGTAAATCAGAACTTATATCAATTAAGATGCTGTTGAAATTCTGATCTTCACTTTCTAAGTCCATGGCAATATCCTCCCATGTGGATTCTCTTTAAGAAGGCAAGTGACATAGTCATTACAAAAAAATAAAAATTGTTTCTTCAGTTCCTCCTCCACACTGCTTCCAGAGTGAAAGATTTTAAAAGTCTGGATTTTCTAACTTTCTGGTCCAATTTTCCACAATATTCTCACCCTGCCCCCACATCCAACTCACATGCCTTGAATTACTGCTTGAACTTGCTGGAACTTTTTGCAAATGCATTTCCTTCTGCCTGGAATGTTCTCTAGTCTCACCTAGAGAAATGGAACTTTTGAAATGTCATGCATTTACAAGACTCCCCTTCACATCTCCTGCAGAGATAAGGACTCCCTCTTCTGAGTTCTCGTAGCATTCTTCCCATGCCAGAAACTTAACCCGCATTTCATTTGGCCAGAGAATCCCTTTCAACACAGTACTCCAGAAAGCTGCTAACATTTAACTGTTCAACACATGAATTTAAAATCTAAGGCTGGATTCTGCCTATTGTGAAAATTTCTTTTTAAAAACTCCCCCCCCCCCAATGCTCTCTGTGCTCGGTGCTACCAAAAACATCAACCAGAAGATTGATACAGTGAAGGACTCACTCTTTAGAGGTGAGAAGAGTTGAAATAAGTGTATGATCATGCTGGCTCCGTGAGGTTAAAAGACCTGGGTCAACC